>NC_135547.1:78186419-78486419 GCF_045843805.1 Urocitellus parryii
TATTTCTTTTTTAATTCTCATGTTATGCAGAACATTACAAGGCATCCTCCCAATGACCTGCTTCCTTCAGCCACACCCTAGATGCTTACACTTCTCACCCAGTTAATCCATTCAACTCTATTAATCCACTGATTAGGTTACAGTTCTCATTATCTAATTGTTTTACCTCTGAACATTTTTAAATTATCTCACAAATGAGTTTTGGGGGGACACTACATATCCAAACCACAGCACTCACTGTTATTGTATTGGAATCTATCTCGAGTGTTTATTGTATAAAATTGGGGACACCAGCATTAGTTGCATATCCATTTGCAATTGTTATATCTTTTAGTTAATTCTATCCCACATAGGACAAGTTAGATCCCTACATATTAGTCTACAAAAGTACAGGAAGGTATTTTCTTCAAATTTACTCAAGTGTTTCAAAAAATCAGAAGCTGAATATATGGTATGAACAGAATCATGGGACAACCTTAACAACTAATATAAAAGAAATCTAGCTGGGCTTGGTGGTGCACACCTGTAATCCCAGCAGCTCAGGAGGCTGAGGCAGAAGGATCATGAGTTCAAATCCAGCCTCAGCAAAAGTGAGGCATTAAGCAACTCAATGAGACACTGTCTCTAAATAAAATACAAAATAGGTCTGGGGATGTGGCTCAGTGGTTGAGCACCTCTGAGTTCAATCCCTGGTACTCCCCCCAAAAAAAAATCAAAATCAATAGCTGGGCTTGGATCATAGCTCAGTTGTAGCATTAGTCATAGTAGCCCTCAAATAGAAAATGTCCATCAACTAATGAGTGGATGTGAGTGGATAAAGAATATGTGGTGTATATGCACAATGAAATGCTATTCATCTGTAAAAATAAGGAAGTCCTATCATTTGCAACAACATATATAGAATTAAAAGATCATAGTAAGTGAAATAAGCCAGGCACAAAAAGACAAATATTGCACAATTTCATGCATGTATAGATTCATAGAAAGCTGAAACTCATGGAAGTGGAGTGTAGAATAGAACAATGGTAACCAGAGGCCAAGGAGGATGAAAAAGAGATTGGAAAAGATTTGTTAATGGGTACAAAAACATAGCTAGAAAGGAGGAATAAATTCTGCTGTGCTATTACACAGAGAGTAGCTATAGTTAATAATATTGTATCATATAAGTCAAAATATCTAGAAGAAAGGATTTCAAATGTTTTCATCATAAATAAATGATAAATGCTTAAGTTGACAAATAACCTAAATATCTTGGGTTGATCATGATATAGTGTACATGTGTAGTAAAATATCAATCATACTCCATAAGTATAGACATTTATTATATGTTAATTAAAATAAATTATTTGGAACATAAAACAGAAGCCTCTGGAAATTATTCTAAGAACTTACATCCATAGTGGAATATTTATTCAAGAATATCTACTAAATCTCAATAATAACAGTGATAATCTGTGGTGTTTGAACCAAGACTTCCAGCTCACTGGGAGCTAAACTCCAGGAACCCTACTTAATGTGGAAATAGCCAAAAAGATAGGGGTTTCCTGTCCCTCCAAATATCACTCTAGGGATATGGTTTCATATGTGGAGTAGAAGTCCATCATACTCACTTATACATCCAATTACATATTATAACAACTTAATTCTGGGTGGGCACAGTGCAAAGTATAGGGGCTCCCTTCTACCTAACCCCAACTTGTAGGTATAAAGATTTATCCCATGCATTGTAAGACAATAATACTGATATTTTCATTGCCTTAGCCAAGTTTCTCATAAAGTGGAGAAAAAATTCTAAGAAAGAAAAGCCAAGATGGCCAGGGGTTACAATATTGGCCCAATGCCCACTCATTGAAGCATGGATACCAATCTATTTAGTCAGTTTTTTTGTTGCTGTGACTAGAAGACCTGACAAGAACAATTGTAAATGAGGAAGTTTATATAGGGATTCATAGTTTCAGAGGTATCAGTCCACAGACAGCTGGCTCCATTCCAGTGGGGGAATTCTTACCTAGTACACACAAGGCCCGCCCTGGGTTTGATCTCCAGCACTGAAAATAAAAACTGAAGATCTTGGAGGACAACAATTTTGGAGATGTGGGCTGGTTGTGTGGCTCAATGATAGAGTGCTTTCCTGGCATGTGTGAGGCCCTGGGTTTAATCCCCAGCACTGAAAGAAAAAAAGAGAGAGATTATGTCTTTATAATATTGTAACAACAACCCAAATGGTAGAGCAACCAGAGTTTAACCAAGAGAGCACGAAAGAACTTAAAAGGACTATACTAAACCTGGGAATCAGGAAAGCTCTTAACATATGCTAGTCTTCACCCACTCAAAAGGAATCAGAATTGGTATGTGAGGAAAACTAAATCTTTTCACATGATACCCATATCCATAAGCAATAGCAACACATAGAAATCAAGATTTAAATGGCACTCATCCTAGAATACTGGAAAGCTACATACAAGCACAGTCTCAGAAGTTAGAAGGGGAAACATTTGAGCCATTGTTCCCTAAATGAACAATGGTCAAAACTGAAAATTCTCCGAACTATCAACCACCAGGGTGACCCTGTTTTTAGCTAAACTAAGAAGAAACAGAGAAGACAAATAAGTAGAATCAGAGATGAAAAGTAAAACATTACAGCTGAAAC
Source organism: Urocitellus parryii (assembly GCF_045843805.1). NCBI lineage: Eukaryota > Metazoa > Chordata > Mammalia > Rodentia > Sciuridae > Urocitellus > Urocitellus parryii. Next base: position 78,189,070 of record NC_135547.1, read on the forward strand.
CACAGAAAAGCAAAGGATCTTTGGGGAATATTATGTATAATTACATGCCAAAACATCAGAAAATCTAGAAAAAATGGAAATTTTCTGAACACCCATAACCTAGCAAAATTGAACTATGAACACATAGAAAACCTGAACAGACCAATAACAAGTGACAAGATTAGTGAAGCTTTTAAAAAAACTCCCTTCAAAGAAAAGTCCAGGACACATGGCTTCACTACAGAATTTTACCAAATTATTAAATAATTCTTCTCAAACTATTCCAAAGTACTGAAAGAGAGAGAATTCTTCCAAACTCATTCTGTGATACCACTATCCTGATACCAAAACCAGAGGACACTATAGAACAATACCCCTGGTGAACATAGATACAAAATTTCTCAATGAAATACTAAAAACCCAAGTCCAAGAGCACATTAAAAACATTCACCTCTGGGCTGGGATTGTGCCTCAGTGGTAGAGCGCTCACCTAGCACGGGAGGGACCTGGGTTCTCAGCACCACATAAAAAAAATAAAGGCATTGTGTTGTGTCCATCTGCAAAAAGGATTCTCTCTCTCTCTCTCTCTCTCTCTCAAAAACAAAACAAAACAAAAACATTCACCTTAATCATGTGAGATTCCTCCCAGGATACAAGAATATTTTGACATATACAAATCAATAAATTCAATGTACCACATCAATAGAATGAAAGACAAAACCCATATGATCATTTGGAAACATGCCAAAAAAGCACTTGATAATTTAACATTCCTTCATAATACAAACCTCAAAAAGTTAGTTATAGAAGAAATATACCTCAACACAATAAATACTAACATGATGAACATAAGCAAAAGCTTATGTCCTAAAAGTAAGACATAGAATATTGGCTAGCAGAGTTTAAGAAGGGAGTAGTGCAGAGATAATGAATGGAGAGGGGTGCAGATGGATAGGAGAAATAACTTCTAATATTCTAAAGCACAGTAGGGCAACCAAGGTTAACAACAATTAATTGAATATTTCAAAATAGTAGAGAGGAGTTTGAATGTTCCCAATATAAAGAAATTATAAATGTCTGAGGTGATACATATGCCAATTATCCTAATCTTATCATTACACTTTGTATACATATACTAAAATGCCACACCATGCCCCATAAATGCATGCAATTACTGTGTCAATTAAAAATAAAATATACTTTAAAAGAAAAAGTATGAGATATGTAAATAAATAAGAAAATATAATCCAAAGACAGGAAAAAATAAATTTTCCTTGAGCATGAATTGGTTTTAAACTGAGCAAATATAACTAAAAGTAAACTACTATAAATTAATTTGAAGAACTTAAGGAAAATCATGTCAAATAAACTAAAGAAAGGCATGATGACAATGTCTCAGAAAATATAGATTATTAAGAAAGATGTAGAAATAATTAAAAAAGAGTAAGTAGAATTTTTGAAGTTAAAAAACTGTAATAACCAAAATGAAATTTCAGTATGGGTTGATTTATAAATCAAGTTAGGAGGTACCCAGGCCTGGAGATTTAGGAGAATGGGTAAATCATTCTTTAACTAATACAGACTTTCTCTGTGTGAGTGATGCTGGCAGTTGAACTCAGGGCCTCATACATACTAAGGCAAGCATTCTAACACTAAGCTATACCCTCAAGGGTGCCAGGATCATTCAATGACAAAGAATAATCTCTTCAATATTAATGGACAAGTTAAAAATTAAAGGTAGTTGCTTAACTCACAACATAAAATAAATAACTCAATAAGGACCAGTACCTAAACAACAGAGCTAAAACTATAAAATTCATTGAAAAATTCATAGAGGTAAGTCTTCCAAAATTTGGATTTGAGGGCTGAGGTTGTGGTTCAGCAGTAGAGTGCTCACCTAGCACGTGCAAGGCCTTATGTCGATCCTCTGCACCCCATAAAAATAAATAAATAAAATAAAGGTATTGTGTCCAACTACAACTAAAAAATAAATATTAAATTTTAAAAAAAAAGAATTTGGATTTGACAATGGTTACATTCATATGACACCAAATCCACAAGAAACAAGAAAAAATAGATAAAACCTTGCTTACCAAAGACATTCTTAGACAGTAAAAAGACAACTCACGTAATGGGAGGAAAAATACTCACATTTCATATATCTGGTAGGGGTCTGTAGTCCAGAACAATATTAAAAATCTCACAGTCAGAGATCCAACATGGCGATGGGTGCGGAGAGATCAAGTCTCTGACCTCTTCAGCTGCGCAGGCATACGGAGTCGTAAACTGTCTAAATGCTGATTGCTCAGGATCACTAGGCAATTCTGAGCTGACATGGATCTGGAGCAAATAGTCTGGGCCTCTCAGAACACACACCGAGCCCGGATCGGCTGAATTCAAGCTCCCATTCACCTGCTTCTCGCAGACAAACTGCTGTGACTCAGCACTAAACGATCCCGCTGAAACAACTGGTCGGCCCTTCTGATCCTACAGAGATTAATGCCAACCGAGCCTTCATAGGCAGTGTCCACAGGATTGAGACGGGGCTTGGGAGAGCCAGTCAGGCCCCACCCGTTGCATTGGTCACACGGCAAAGGGAACGAACTGTCGCCATGTGCATGGGATACCACCATGGCAGAGAACTGACGTCACCAGAATGTGGTAGAGGAGATAACTTCATTGAAACCAGTGGCGACAGGTATGTAACCCTCTAGCCTTCCCTCTCCACACAGCGGGGGAAACCTTAAGGGCCCCTCCCAGCTCTCCCGTAAGGGCCCCTCCCAGCTCTCTGGTGAGCGCGATAGCCAGACTGAGGGAATCAGGAGTGGCGCGGGACCCGCGGCACGGAACTCCGGGCAACCGCTCCCACCAGTGCTGACAACTGAGGTCTCTTGCACCAGCTACCGGGGGCGTGGCTACCGGAGGGCAAGCAAAATTCGCTGAGGGTTCTCAACCCCAAGCTCTACAAACTTAGGGACTCAGGGAATGCCAAACAGGGAGAGTGTGCCCAGTCGTTCATGAAAATAGGGCTCCCCGGAGCAGTAGACCTGGCGTGTAGCCAGTATTGTGATGAGTGTCACCGGTGAGCGGGGTCTGGCTTGAGGAAAAGTGGGGAAGTGACTAGACACAAGAGAAGGCCCTAGGCACTCAGGATTGGAGACCCGCCCAGTCTGGGAGGAGGAGCTGCTGCACAGTGATTGGTTCCCGCGTATTGAGAGGAGAAGCTTGGCCCAGTGGGCACAGCTCCACCTACTGGAAGAGAAGTTAATCAAACTCTAAGACTGCATTTATTAATTTTTTTAATTTGGGTTTTTCTTCATTTTCATTTTTTTGTTGTTTTTTAAATTTTTTAAATTTTTTTATTATTTTTTTAATTTTTATTTTTATTTTTTTATTATTTTTTTAATTTTTTTCCTTTTTTATTTTCTATTTTTTTTCTTTTGTCTTTTCATTTCTTTTCAATTTCCTTATTCCCCCTTCCTTGAATTCTACCAGCTTACTCACATTCTCATTAGTGACTTCTTCCCTTCCCTTCTAATACCTTTCCTCCCAAGCATCAAATAAATTTATAGGAGTAAACAGTAACTCAGCAGTCAAACAGAACAAGAAGTAACATAAGCAGCATGAAAAAGCAAGGAAGAAAAGGAGTACAAACAATGCAGGACAGCCTAAATATTCAGGAGGACCTAGAGGCATCAGAAAAATGGTCAAATAAAGAACTCAAGGAATACCTTAGACAGATGGAATGGAACCTTAAAGAGGATATGAGACAGCAAATTCAAACAGTGAAAGAACACATTGAAAAGGAATTATATAAACAGATAAAAGAAGAAATTAAGCATCTTTATCAGGAGATAGAAATTATTTTAAAAAATCAAACAATAATTCTAGAAATGAAGGAAACGATAAACCAAATTAAAAACTCAAATGAGAGTATCACTAACAGAGTGGAGCAAGTAGAAGCCAGAACGTCAGATAATGAAGACAAAATATATCATCTTGAAAAGAGTCTAGCCAACTCAGAAAGGCTGGTAAAAAAAATCACGAGAAAAACATCCAAGAGATATGGGATAACATAAAAAAAACAAACTTAAGAGTCATTGGGATAGAGGAAGGTATAGAGGTTCAAACCAAGGGAATGAGCAACCTGCTGAATGAAATAATTATAGAAAACTTTCCAGAAATAAAAAAGGAAACGGATATACAAATTGTAGGTGCATACAGGACACCGAGCACACAAAATCACAGTAGACCAACGCCAAGACACATTGTTATGAAGATAACCAATATACAGAACAAAGAGAAAATATTAAAAGCTACAAGAGAAAGGAGGCAGATTACATTCAGGGGTAAACCAATAAGGTTAACAATGGATTTTTCATCACAGACGCTGAAAGCGAGCAGATCCTGGAACAACGTATTTCAAACACTGAAAGACAATGGATGCCAACCAAGAATTTTATATCCAGCAAAATTAAGCTTCAGGTACGACAACGAAATAAAAATCTTTCATGATAAACAAAAGTTAAAAGAATTTGCAGCCAGAAAACCAGCATTGCAAAGCATCTTGAGCAAAACACTACACGAGGAAGAAATGAAAAACAATAACCAAAACCATCAGTGGGAAGTGCCTCAGTAAAGACAGAGGGTGGGGGGAAAGCTAATCATGGAGAAACAGACTAAATTTTTAAAAAAAAGATAAATAATCAAACATGGCTGGAAGTACAAAGCATATATCAATAGTAAATCTAAACGTTAATGGCTTAAACTCTCCAATAAAGCGACATAGGCTGGTAACATAGATTAAAAAAAAACAAATCCAACAATATGCAGCCTCCAGGAGACACATCTGATTGGAAAAGACATACACAGGCTGAAGGTGAAATGTTGGGAAAAAATATATCACACACACGGTCTGCATAAGCAAGCAGGGGTGGCCATTCTCATATCAAATAAAATCAACTTCAAGACTAAGTTAATCAAAAGGGATAAGAAAGGACATTATATACTGTTAAAAGGAACCATTCACCAACAAGACATAACAATTATCAATATTTATGCACCAAATAATGGTGCTGCGACATTCATAAAACAAATTCTCCTCAAGTTCAAGAATCAAATAGACCACAACACAATAACTATGGGTGACTTCAACACACCTCTCTCACCATTGGACAGATCCTCCAAACAAAAGTTGAATAAAGAAACTATAGAACTCAATATCACAATCAATAACCTAGACTTAACTAACATATATAGAATATATCAACCATCATCAAGGGGATATACTTTTTTCTCAGCAGCACATGGATCCTTCTCAAAAATAGACCATATATTATGCCATAGGGCAACCCTCAGTAAATATACAGGGGTGGATATAATACCATGCATTTTATCTGATCATAATGGAATGAAACTGGAAATCAATGATAAAAGAAGGAAGGGAAAATCCTACATCACATGGAAAATGAACAATATGTTACTGAATGATCAATGGGTTACAGAAGATATAAAGGAGGAAATCAAAAAATTCTTAGAGATAAATGAAAATACAGACACAACATATCAGAATCTATGGGACACAATGAAAGCAGTTTTAAGAGGGAAATTCATCGCCTGGAGGTCACTCCTCAAAAAAAGAAAAAAACAAACAAATAAATGAGCTCACACTTCATCTCAAAGCCCTAGAAAAGGAAGAGCAAAACAACAGCAAATGTAGCACAAGGCAAGAAATAATTAAAATCAGAGCGGAAATCAACGAAATGGAAACAAAAGAAACTATTGAAAAAATTGACAAAACTAAAAGTTGGTTCTTCGAAAAAATAAATAAGATTGACAGACCCTTAGCCATGCTAATGAGGAGAAGAAGAGAGAGAACTCAGATTACTAACATACGGGATGAAAAAGGCAACATCACAACAGATACTACAGAAAAACAGAAGATAATTAGGAATTATTTTGAAAACCTATATTCCAATAAAATAGAAGATGGTGAAGACATCGATAAATTTCTTAAGTAATATGATTTGCCCAGACTGAATCAGGAGGATACACACAATTTGAACAGACCAATATCAATGGATGAAATAGAAGAAGCAATCGAAAGACTACCAACCAAGAAAAGCCCAGGACCGGATGGGTATACAGCGGAGTTTTACAAAACCTTTAAAGAAGAATTAATACCAATACTTTTCAGGTTATTTCAGGAAATATAAAAAGAGGGAGCTCTTCAAAATTCATTCTATGAGGCCAACATCACCCTGATTCCAAAACCAGACAAAGACACCTCAAAGAAAGAAAACTACAGACCAATATCTCTAATGAACCTAGATGCAAAAATCCTCAATAAAATTCTGGCGAATCGGACACAAAAACACATCAAAAATATTGTACACCATGATCAAGTAGGATTCATCCCTGGGATGCAAGGATGGTTCAATATACAGAAATCAATAAATGTTATTCACCACATCAATAGACTTAAAGATAAGAACCATATGATCATCTCGATAGACACAGAAAAAGCATTCGACAAAGTACAGCATCCCTTTATGTTCAAAACATTAGAAAAACTAGGGATAACAGGAACTTACCTCAACATTGTAAAAGCTATCTATGCCAAGCCTCAGGCTAGCATCATTCTGAATGGAGAAAAACTGAAGGCATTCCCTCTAAAATCTGGAACAAGACAGGGATGCCCTCTATCACCACTTCTATTCAATATAGTTCTCGAAACACTGGCCAGAGCAATAAGACAGACGATAGAAATTAAAGGCATAAAAATAGGAAAAGAAGAACTTAAATTATCACTATTTGTGGATGATATGATTCTATACCTAGAAGACCCAAAAGGGTCTACAAAAAAATTACTAGATCTAATAAATGAATTCAGCAAAGTGGCAGGATATAAAATCAACAAGCATAAATCAAAGGCATTTCTGTATATCAGCAACAAAACTTCTGAAATGGAAATGAGGAAAAACACTCCATTCACAATATCCTCAAAAAAAAAAATACTTGGGAATCAACCTAACAAAAGAGGTGAAAGATTTATACAATGAAAACTACAGAACCCTAAAGAGAGAAATAGAAGAAGACCTTAGAAGATGGAAAAATATACCCTGTTCATGGATAGGCAGAACTAACATCATCAAAATGGCGATATTACCAAAAGTTCTCTATAGGTTTAATGCAATGCCAATCAAAATCCCAATGGCATTTCTTGTAGAAATAGATAAAGCAATCATGAAATTCATATGGAAAAATAAAAGACCCAGAATAGCAAAAGCAACTCTAAGCAGGAATTGTGAATCAGGCAGTATAGCGATACCAGATTTCAAACTATATTACAGAGCAATAGTAACAAAAACAGCATGGTACTGGTACCAAAACAGGCAGGTGGACCAATGGTACAGAATAGAGGACACAGAGACTAATCCACAAAGTTACAACTATCTTATATTTGATAAAGGAGCTAAAAGCATGCAATGGAGGAAGGATAGCATCTTCAACAAATGGTGCTGGGAAAACTGGAAATCCATATGCAACAAAATGAAACTGAATCCCCTCCTCTTGCCATGCACAAAAGTTAACTCAAAATGGATCAAGGAGCTTGATATCAAATCAGAGACTCTGCGTCTGATAGAAGAAAAAGTTGGCTCCGATCTACATATTGTGGGGTCGGGCTCCAAATTCCTTAATAGGACACCCATAGCACAAAAGTTAATAACAAGAATCAACAAATGGAACTTACTTAAACTAAAAAGTTTTTTCTCAGCAAGAGAAACAATAAGAGAGGTAAATAGGGAGCCTACATCATGGGAACAAATTTTTACTCCTCACACTTCAGATAGAGCCCTAATATCCAGAGTATACAAAGAACTCAAAAAATTAGACAATAAGACAACAAATAACCCAATCAACAAATGGGCCAAGGACCTGAACAGACAATTCTCAGAGGAGAATATACAATCAATCAACAAATACATGAAGAAATGCTCACCATCATCTCTAGCAGTCAGAGAAATGCAAATCAAAACCACCCTAAGATACCATCCCACTCCAGTAAGATTGGCAGCCATTATGAAGTCAAACAACAAGTGCTGGCGAGGATGTGGGGAAAAGGGTACTCTTGTACATTGCTGGTGGGACTGCAAATTGGTGTGGCCAATTTGGAAAGCAGTATGGAGATTCCTGGGAAAGCTGGAAATGGAACCACTATTTGACCCAGCTATTGCCCTTCTCGGACTATTCCCTGAAGTCCTTAAGAGCGTACTATAGGGATACTGCTACATCGATGTTCATAGCAGCACAATTCACAATAGCTAGACTGTGGAACCAACCCATATGCACTTCAATAGATGAATGGATTAAAAAATGTGGCATTTATACACAATGGAGTATTACTCAGCACTAAAAAATGACAAAATCATGGAATTTGCAGGGAAATGGATGGCACTAGAGCATATTATGCTAAGTGAAGCTAGCCAATCCCTAAAAAACAAATGCCAAATGTCTTCTTTGATATAATGAGAGCAACTAAGAACAGAGCAGGGAGGAAGAGCAGGAGGAAAAGATTAACATTAAACAGAGACATGAGGTGGGAGGGAAAGGGAGAGAGAAGGGAAATTGCATGGAAATGGAAGGAGACCCTCATTGTTATACAAAATTATATATAAGAGGTTGTGAGGGGAATGGGGAAAAAAACAAGGAGAGAAATGAATTATAGTAGATGGGGTAGAGAGAGAAGATGGGAGGGGAGGGGAGGGGGATGGTAAAGGATAGGAAAGGTAGCAGAATACAACAGTTACTAATATGGCATTATGTAAAAATGTGGATGTGTAACCGATGTGATTCTGCAATCTGTATTTGGGGTAAAAATGGGAGTTCATAACCCACTTGAATCTAATGTATGAAATATGATATATCAAGAGCTTTGTAATGTTTTGAACAACCAATAAAAAAAAGAACTACCTCAGACCATATACAAAAATTAGTTGGGATTGATCATGGACATTTACATGGACCTAAAAATTAAAAAGCTACTAACTAGTATAAAATATAAAAATACATTTTTAAAACATTAAAATGGTCTTATAAGATTAAGTAGTCTTATAATATTGCTTATACAGTTAAAAGAAAGCAATAAACATTGAGTACAAACAAGATAGTAAAAATTTTAATCAAAATTATAACTTCTGCTTCTAAAGAAATATCTTTAAGAAAATAGGTAATATAATCCAATGAGTAGGAGAATATAATTTCACTACATATATCATATAAATTATTTGTATGTATATGAAGGAAGTGGTATAATGTAAGAGTATAGAATAATAAAACTATTTTGCCAATTAATAAAATGTTCAAGAACTGATCAGATACTTTCCAAACTGTTGTACAACTGGAAGATATGTATATGGAAAAAATGTTCTAACTTATTAGTAATGAAGGCGATTCAGATTAAGAAGGCAATGAATTAGACCTACTTAGAAGACAAGGAATTAGAACTACTTACCCACAAGGACAGAAAAGATTGAGAATTCAAAATGGTAGCCAGGTGGTACAGCAAAGAGAATCCTTGTATAGGGCTGGGGATATGGCTGAAGCCGTAGCGCGCTCTCCTGGCATGCATGCGGCCCAGGTTCGATCCTCACCACCACATACAAACAAAGATGTTGTGCCTGCTGAAAACTAAAAAATAAATATTAAAAAATTATCTCTCACTCTCTCACTCTCTTTAAAAAAAAGAATCCTTGTATATTGTTGTTAGAGTGCAAAATGATAAAAACTATTTTAGAAATTTGTTTGATAGCTTCTTATAAAGAAATTATATTCCTAGCTATTTATACAAGAGGATTGAAAACATGTACACCCAAAGACTCAGAGTAGCTTTATTCATAATAACAAAAACTAAAACAACTCAGGTGTCTATCATTAAGAAAATGAATAAACAAATTGTGGTGTAACCATACAGTGCAGTACTACTTCATAAATCAAATGAACAACTATTGATTCATGCAACAACAGAATGAATCTCAAAATATAGGGTGGTTTTCCTCTTTTCCTTGCCCTTCCTCTTCTTGCCCTGAATACTTGAGTCATTAGCTATTATGCAGCTACAAATAGCATAGATTTCTGTTTGCACTAGAAAGGGGAGAAGGGAGCTACTGTTACTCAGAGCGGGTTGCAGAGATCAAGCAGGGTGACATGGGTGTTTAAAAAAAAATCTCACAATCAATAGAAAAATGACAAGCAATCTAATTTTTAAAATGGGAAAATGAGTTGATCAGAAAATTCATCAAAGGATGTATATAAATTGCAAACAAGCCCATGCAGAGATACTTAACATCATCAGGGAAATGCAAAATAAAACAATAATTACCTCTCTATTATAAATGTACATGTTCATCAAGCAGAAATTCAGAACACAGTTGAAGTTAACAGCACCATCAATCAAACATGATTGAGATCTATATGCTACTTCATCCAACAACAACTTTAAAAAACATTCTTCTCAAGTTCATATGGAACATTCACCAAGACATATGACGTTCTGGGCCATAAAATAGTTTAACAATTTTAAAATAATAAAATCATACAATGTTTGCTCTCAGACCACACTAGAATTAAACTAGAAGTTGACAATAAAAAAATAACTAGAAAATCCCAGTATACCTGGAGATTAAAAAACACACTTCTAAATGTCAGATGGGTCAAAGAAGAAATCTAAAGAGAAATTTACAAATACTCCAAACTAATAGAAAATAAATCTACAACGTTCATGGAATATAGAAAAAATATTAGAGTGAAATATATACACTGAATACACATGTTAAAAATAAGAAAGATGTAAAATCAATAATCTAAGCATTCACTCTAAGAAACTGGTGTCACATGCAAGAGACTAGGAAGGCTGAGTGCATTAGTCAGGGTTCTCTAGAGGAACAGAATCAACAGGAAGTATAATTATAAAAAGGAACTTATTAGGTTGGCTTATATGACCAGAAGCTGGATAGTCCACAATGGTCCTCTGCAGGCTGGAGAGCTGGGAGAACTAGTAGCTGCACAGTCCAAGAGGCTGAAGTCCTAGAACAAGAGGGATCAATGGTGCTACCCTAGTCTGAGACCTAACCCTTCTGGAGAATCCCTGTCAGAGCCCATTTTGGAAGAGTGAAGAACTGAGAGTACAATATCCTCAGATGAACACAGCAGCAATCAATAACTTGTTCAAGAAACATTGAGCTTGCATCTGCCCCTGCTTCTTTGTTCTTCCAATTCCATCCAAGCCATCATCCTATTTGTTGGTGCTGCCCATGCTTAGGGAGGGTCTCCATTTCAGTTGGCTATCCCACATGCCAATCATTCCTAGATGCAACCTCAATGAAACAACCCATAATCCTCTTAATCCTTTGCATCTCTTAATCCAATCAAGTTGACAATTAAAATCAACCATTACACTGAGGCATTAGGATCTCAAATTCAAGGCCAGCTTTACCAATGTAGTGAAACTTGCAGCATCCTAGTAAGATTCTGTCTTAAGATAAAAAATAAAAAAGGACTGGTGATATAGCTAAGTGGTTAAGTGACCCCAGGTTCAGTCCCTAGTACCAAAAAAGGAAAACAAAGAAAGAAACTAAAAAAGAACAAATTAAATTAAAAATAATCAGAAGAAAAGAAGTAAAATGTAAAAATTCAGTTTTAATGAAATTGAAAACAAGAAATTAATAGAGAAAAATAATGACACTAAATAACTGGTTCATAGAATAATATCAACAAGCCTCTGGTCTAGCTTCTAAGAAAAAATTGTAAACATATAAATTACTAATATCAGAATGAAAAGGGAATATCACTATAGATCAAACAAACAACAAAATGATAATAAAGGAATATTATGAATGACTCTATTTCTGCAAACTTGATAACCTACATGAAATGGATTAATTCCTTGAAAGACACAATCTCCCGAAACCCACACAAGGTAAAAAAACAATCTGCATAAACACATATCTATTAAAGAAATTGAATCAATTAATAGCCTTCTAAAACAAATAAAAAAAGCTAGGCCAAGAATTGGTCACTGATGAAGTTTACCAAACATTTAAGGAAGAAACTACCAATTATCAACAATCCTTTCCAGAACAGGAAAGAGGATGAAATGTTTTCTAACTCAAATGAGGCCAGCATTACCTTAATAGCAAACACAATACAAAAAAAAAACCATAGACCAATATCTCTCTCATGAACAATAGATGTAAAAATCCTCAACAAAATATTAGCAAGTCAAATCTAACAAGTCAAATATAACAAGAATTACACTCACATGATCAAGTAGGATTTATTCCAGATATACAAAGGTGGGTCAACATTCAAAAACCTGTCATATCAACAGGCTAACAGAGAAAAATCACATCATCATATTAACAGATGCAGAAAACACATTTGACAAAATATGACACATATTTATGATAAAAATCTCTACTTGATTAAAGAATATCCACACAAAAACCTTCATCTCACCATCCTTAATAGTGATAATTTTGAAGTTTTCCTAGCTAATGGAATAAGACTTAGCTAATTCAGGAAAAATCCAGTGCCCTGGTTCAAAGGTTGCCAGTCCAGAAAAATTCTTTCCGACTCATATAAGAGTCAAGCTCTTTATTCTATTTAAGCCAACGACTGATTGGATGAAGCCTATTCATGTTATGGAGGAAAAAATACACAGAATAATGTTTGACCAAGTATCTGGCCACCCATATGAATCCCCTTAAATCACACTCAATCTCCAAATCAAATTATAAGATATCAAGTCCTCCTAATATGATACAACTAACCTGCATACAACCAAAAATGCATTAACTTCTTCTTCAGAAGAGGAAATAATTTCACAGCAAGAGAAACAATAAGAGAAGTAAATCGGGAGCCTACATCATGGGAACAAATTTTTACTCCTCACACTTCAGATAGAGCCCTAATATCCAGAGTATACAAAGAACTCAAAAAATTAGACAATGAGACAACAAATGGGCCAAGGACCTGAACAGACAATTCTCAGAGGAGAATATACAATCAATCAACAAATACATGAAGAAATGCTCACCATCATCTCTAGCAGTCAGAGAAATGCAAATCAAAACCACCCTAAGATACCATCCCACTCCAGTAAGATTGGCAGCCATTATGAAGTCAAACAACAAGTGCTGGCGAGGATGTGGGGAAAAGGGTACTCTTGTACATTGCTGGTGGGACTGCAAATTGGTGTGGCCAATTTGGAAAGCAGTATGGAGATTCCTGGGAAAGCTGGAAATGGAACCACCATTTGACCCAGTTATTGCCCTTCTCGGACTATTCCCTGAAGACCTTAAAAGAGAGTACTACAGGGATACTGCCACATCGATGTTCACAGCAGCACAATTCACAATAGCTAGACTGTGGAACCAACCCAGATGCCCTTCAATGGATGAATGGATTAAAAAATGTGGCATTTATACACCATGGAGTATTACTCAGCACTAAAAAATGACAAAATCATGGAATTTGCAGGGAAATGGATGGCACTAGAGCAGATTATGCTTAGTGAAGCTAGCCAATCCCTAAAAAACAAATACCAAATGTCTTCTTTGATATAATGAGAGCAACTAAGAATAGAGCAGGGAGGAAGAGCAGGAAGAAAAGATTGACATTAAACAGAGACACGAGATGGGAGGGAAAGGGAGAGAAAAGGGGAATTGCATGGAAATGGAAAGAGACCCTCATTGTTATAAAAAACTACATATAAGAGGTTGTGAGGGGAATTGGAATAAAAAACAAGGAGAGAAATGAATTACAGTAGATGGGATAGAAAGAGAAGATGGGGGAGGGGGATAGTAGAGGATAGGAAAGGTAGCAGAATACAACAGTTACTAGTATGGCATTATGTAAAAATGTGAATGTGTAACCGATGTGATTCTGCAATCTGTATTTGGGGTAAAAATGGGAGTTCATAACTCACTTGAAACTAATGTTTGAAATATGATTTGTCAAGAGCTTTGTAAGGTTTTGAACAACCAATAAAAAAAAGAAGAGGAAATAAAGTCTTATGTTACATACATTTTATGCTACCTGATAGAGGGATAAGAGAGGAAAACAAAATGATGACTGATAGCTAGATAGAGAAACACACACAAAAAAAAGTTCACAACAAGGGACTGGGGTTGTGGCTCAGTGACAGAGCACTCGCCTAGCATGTGAGAGACCCTGGGTTCAATCCTCAGCACCACATAAAAATAAATAAATAAAGTTAAGATATTTTTTAAAAAGTTCACAACAAAATAAGAAGGAAATACACATGAAATTATAGTCTTTGTTTCCGTACCTGGGAATATGGTTGTAGCTGATATTTTATAACTATCTTTTTCTACTATTGATTCTGTGTTTCCATTGCCTTCAGCAAGCATTTCAGCTTTACTTAATAGGGTTATACAAACACTCATTTCTAAATGATCTGGGCCATTAGTAGTCCTACCTCAATTACACTGTTGTAGCTTTTCATTCATATATCACAGGGCATGATAATACTGAGACACCCTAAAAAATCTCCTGTATTCCAAACATACTCTCAATTGTGGAACAGTAGTCCAATTTACCCTTGGTAATCAGGATCAATCATGCGCCTTTGCCTACTGATTCAGAGGCATAGAGTATGTTGCATTTCCTCACAGTTCATACTTTGTACCTGACCTTTGGGGGCTTGTAGGTAGATGACTCTAATTATAGGTCTGGAAGCTAAGAGGGATTAATAGCAGTAGGTCCTGAGGAGAATCAATTGTCCTACATGGAAATGACTGCAGGAGAGGCCATTACATTTATTCCACGAAATACAGAGATAACTCCATTAGAAAGAAGTGGAGAGACTGATACTACTGGGATTCTGGAAGCTGCTTCTGATGAGGTTAGTGAGGTTAGTTCCACTGATAAAGAAGACTCCTCAGGATTTAGAGACTCAATGTCCACAGCTTCATCAAGATCTTTCCACATATCCTCATCTCAATTTACAGAATTCTTTTCTGTAGAATAACCCCAAGTCTGAAAGCTGGCATACAACACAAGAATCAAGGTTTCATTTCAAGTCCAAAGATTAGAAAAACTAATGTCTCAAATCAAAGCAATCAGACAGGAGAAGGTGTCTTTTTCTTAATCTATTCAGGCCCTTACTTGAATAGATGAGGGACATAGAGCAGTGAGGTAACTATAGTTAACAATATATATTGTAAATTTTATGAATAATAAAGTCTATAAATTTTACATATTTAATTATTAACTTCAGAACAGAGGAGCTCAAAGGCACCAAACACAAATAATAAGGAGATGTAAACTTTAATTATCCTGATTTGATCAGTACATATTGTATACATGTATTGTAATACCATACCCTACTCCACAAATGCTAATAATTTTTTGTAATTTTAAAGGGATGAAAATGTTAATTACCATGATTTTATCATTACACACTATATACATGCATCAAATTATTACATGGTCCCATCAATTTATGCAACTGAAAGAATAATAAAATAGTAGTTGCAGTGTTTCTGGTCTAATTCCTAGGTCATTGACCCACTTTGAGTTAATATTTGCACAGGGTGAGAAATAAAGCTCTAGCTTCACTCTTCTACATATGGATATCCAGTTTTCCCAGCACTATTTGTTTAAAAGGCTGTCTTTTCTCCAACATGTTTTTGGTACGTTTGTTAAGGATCAGATGATTGTATCTGTATAGGTTTGTCTCCATATCTTCTATTCCATTTGTCTTCATATCTGTTTTTATGATAATACTATGTTGTTTTTGTTTGTTTGTTCGTTCATTTTTTTAACCATAACTCTGGTTTAATTTGGAATCAGGCATTGTGGTATCTTCAGCATTGCTCTTATTGTTTGGAATTCTTTGGGCTGTTTATACTTCCATATGAGTTTTAGGACTTTTTTTCTGTATCTGTGAAGAATGTCATTGGTAATTTGATGGGGATTGCATTAAATCTATAGATCACTTTTGGTAATATGGTCATTTTAACAATATTAATTCTTTTTATCCAAGAATATAGGAGGTCTTTCTATTTTCTAAGGTCTTCCTCAGTTACTTTCTTTCTTCAGTGGTCTATAATTTTTATTTTGTAGGTCTTTCACCTCCTTGGTTAAATATATTAACAGGTATTTTACATTTTTGAAGCTATTGTGAATGGAACCATTTTCCTGATTTCTTTATCAACAGTGTTAATTATAAGTACAGGAAAGCTATTGAGTTATATATGTTGGTCTTGTATCCTGCTACTTTGCTGAATTTGTTTATTGGCTCTAGAAGTCCAGAAACACTGCAATTGCTAGAAAAAAATCCATCCAGGTATCATCTTTCTTAATAAGATTACTAAAGCTCAAGAAATAAAACCAAGAATCAATAAGTATGATTGCATTCAATTAAAAAGCTTCTAAACATAAAAAAAAAGCAGCAGCTTCTGAACCACAAAGGAAACAATTAAGAACATGAAGAGACAGTCTACAGGATGGGAGAAAATCTGTGCCAGCTACTCTTTCAAGAGGAGATCAATAACCAGAATAAATAAACACACACACACACACACACACACACGGGCTGGGGTTGTAGCTCAGTGGCAAAGCACCTGCCTCGCACATATGAGGCTCTGGGTTCAATCCTCAGCACCACATAAAACAAACAAAATAAAGATATTTAAATAAAAACACCAAAAAAACCCAGTGGGCAAATGAACTAAACAGGCATTTCTCAAAAGAAAAAATGCAAATAGTCAAAAATGGTCAACATCCTTAGCAATCAGGAAATGCAAAGCAAAACTACATTGAGATTTCATCTCACTCCAGATAGAATGATAATCATCAAGGATACTAATAATAATGAATGCTGGTGAAGATGTGGGGGAAAAGATACACTTATACATTGTTGTTAGATATGCTATTTAGTACAACCACATTGGAAAGCAGTATGGTTATTCCTCAAAAGACAATATTGAAGTCACCTAGCTATCCTACTCCTTGTTATTTATCCAAAAGAATTAAAATCAGCATACTATAGTGTACAGCACAATTCATAATAACCAAGTTATGGAACCAGCCTAGGTGCCCTTCAATAGATTAATGAATAAAGAAAATGAGGTGTATGTACACAATTGAGTTTTACTCAGCCATAAAGAAGAATGAAATTATGGAATTTGCTATAATGGAACTGGAGAACATAATGCTAAATGAAATAAGCCAGACTCAGAAAGCCAAGGATCAAATGTTTTCTCTCATGTATTCAAGCTAGAAAGATGAATAAAGGAATAAAAAAGATATCTTATTGTTGGCATAACTACAGCCATCTTCCTTTCCCCACCCCTACTTTATGAATAGTGTTCTTATTCTCAAGAGATAGAAATCTGCCAGTCTTGGTTCTCTCCTTGAGAGATAAAAAGTTGTTCTCTATTCTCAAGAAACAGTAACTTGCCTTCTACAAAATCAGGTGATGCTTGCTATGCCAGGCTCAAGAGCTAAACCTGCCCCTAACCGAGAGTGCCCATGATTCTGGCCTATAAAAAGTAATGCTCAAGGGGGAGTTGCTGCTGCTCTCCCTCTCCTGCTGCTCTCCCTCACTTACTGCTGCTCCTCTCTCTGTGCGGAGCACCCTGTCAGGGGCCTGACAATAAATCTGCTAATGCCTCTATCCTTGGAGTGTGCCTGTGTGATCAGTCCTGTGCCACTTTTCTTTCACTTATAAAAAATAGATGGAAGACAAAGCAAAGGAAGGTGATTGAGAGGGAGAGAGGCTGGTAGGCCATGAGGAAGTGTTAGAAAATGACATAAACAAAATTATGCTATGTACATATACACCATAATAAATGCCAATTAATATATAATTATAATGTATTAATAAAGATAATTATAATAGAAGGGATACCAGTAGAATAGAGGAAGAGGATAAGAGAAAGGGAGGAAAAGGGGGTTGAGAATAAGATTTACATTAAATAGGGATGAGAGGTGGGAGGGAAAGGGAGTGAGAAGGGAAATTGCATGGAAATGGAAGGCGATCCTCAGGGTTATACAAAATGTCATATAAGAGGAAAGGAGGGGCAAGACAAGATAATACAAATGGAAGAAATGATTTACAGTAGAAGGGGTAGAGAGAGAAAAGGGGAGGGGAGGGGAGGGGAGGGGAAGGGAGGGGGGATAGTAGAGAATTGGACAGACAGCAGAATACATCAGAAACTAGAAAGGCAATATGTCAATCAATGGAAGGGAAACTGATGTGATACAGCAATTTGTATACGGGGTAAAAGCGGGAGTTCATAATCCACTTGAATCAACCGTGTAATATGATGTATTAAGAACTATGTAATGTTATGAACGTCCAATAAAAAAAAAAAAAAAAAGGGGGGTATTGCAGAATGGAGAGAATTGCAGAATGAGATTGATCAAATTATGTTATACATATGTATGAATATGGCACAATGAATCACACTATTATACATAATTATAATACACCAATAGAAAAGAATAAAATATCTAAACACTTAAATATCCATTTGTATAGTATTTTACCTGTGTACAAAGCATTTTGCAAGTATAGTGAGAAATGTGAATTGTATAATTAGCTCCCTCAGAACCCCTCAAAATAATAATTCACAGGGCCTGGGTTGTGGCTCAGTGATAGAGTGCTTGTTTCATACATGTGAGGCACTGGGTTTGATAATCAGCACCACATTAAAATAATAAACCAAATAAAAATATTGCACCCATGTATAACTAAAAAAAATTTGTTAAAAAAGTAAAAACTTTCAACCATAATATGAATAATTTCTGAATAATTTCTATGTACCATGGTGACTATTACTTAATCACAATGCATTATATATTCTAATTTGCTAAGAAAATGGATCTTGAGCATTTTCATCACACCAAGAAAATAGTAAATATGTAAAGTGATGAATATGTTAAATAATTTGATTTTCGCAATCATTACATGATGTGTGTGTATATATGTATGTGTATATATGTATGTATATATATCACATTATGTAACTTATGTATATGCAATTTTATTTATACATTATACTTCAGTAAAGCTGTGTAAAAAATTAAAAAGGAAGAAAATATTAGTAGGAATTATGTGCAAACATGTATTTTATAAAAAAAGAAATTGATTAAATTGTGTGTATGAATGTCACAAAAAATCCCACTATTATGTAAACTCATAATGCACCAATAAAAAAAAACAACAAAAGAATGCATAACTAAACTATACCAAGAACCTAAGTGAACTGGGGAGCACATTCTTCCCTAGAGCCTTGGGATGCAAACTAAGTCTGGGTAATACATTGATTTTAGCCTTTTAAATTTAGTAAATGCACATTAAAACCATAATTAGATGCTTTTATAAACCAACTAAATTGACCATGATTATAAAAACTGATCACACAGACTGCTGGTGAGAGTGAGAAGTAACTGTTTGGTAGGGAAATATTCTTGTTGGGTAGGAAGATTGTACAACCTCCTCTGAAAGCCATTCATGGTCCAGCTTTCCCATATGTACTATTCATTCAAAAGAAATTAAAGTTTATATTCACACAAAATCTTGCACATGAATGTTGATAGCAGTTTTATTTATAATCACCAAGAGTTGGAAGCAACTATTTTTTAGTTAAGTTTACACAATGATACAATGGAGTACTATTCAGTAATAAAATAGAATTAACTGCTGATACAACAGTCTCATTTAAGCATTTCATCAAAATCTGAGTTCAGACAGACTTATTTAAAAGCCTAATTCTACTACCTTTCAGCATTTTGTCCTTAGACCATAAATAATTCTACACCTCATTGTACTTTTCTATAAAGTAGGAAAATAATACTATTATTTCATAATAATACCATGATATTATTTGCCTTTTTCCCTATGTTGCCATTTGTCACATGGACTATGGCACTGCAAGGCAATGGTATAAAACTGTCACTGTATCCACTGTCATTTTCTCTACTACTCACATGAACATGCATTTAGTAAAATGATAATAATAATGCTAACAAACAAATCTCAATTTCACTTAACATTTTAAATAAAGTATTACAATTTATGCATTTTACTAAATCTTGATTTGAGTGCATTTCTTTTTAATATTGTATGTGATAACTGGGAAATAATCACATATCATTTGTGAATCTAGATAATATTTACCTGGAGCAGAAGTTGCTATCTTTTTTAAGATGGAATATTAAATATTTTAGGTTTTGTTAAAAAGTGGTCTCTGTGGCAACTACTCATCTTTGCCATTGGAGCATCAAAGCAGAAAATAAGTAAACAAACAAGCACATTTGTGCTCAAATAAAATTCTGTTTACAAAAAGGTAAATCAGGATGAATTAGGTCTGGGGGCCTTGTGTTTACCAACCACTCATTTAGGAAACATTTGTGTGATTATTTGAAGTCCAACATAAACTAATTGCTTTTTTGATGGATCTAAAAATTTACGAACTACATTTTTCTCCTGACAGGCAATGTTAATTTATTTTAAAGCCTATTGTGACAATTAATACTCAGAAAAGAGCTTAACGTTGTGTCCTGTATAAAATATATTTATTTATTTATTTATTTATTTATTTATTTATTTATTTATAATTTTTTATACATGACAGCAGAATGCATATTAGTTCATAGTACACAAATGGGGCACAATTTTCATTTTTCTGATTGTACACAAAGTAGAGTCACACCATTTGTGTCTTCATATATGTACCTAAGGAAATGATGTCCATGTCATTCCCCCATCTTTTCTACCCCAATGCCTTCTCCCTTCCCCTCCCTCCCCTTTACCATATCCAAAGTTCCTCCATTTCTCCATTGTATCTGCATCAGCATCCACTTATCAGAGAAAACATTCGGCCTTTGAATTTTGGGGATTGGCATACTTTGCCTAGCATGATATGCTCCAACTCCATTCATTTACCTGTAAATGCTATGATTTTATTCTCTTTTTTTAATGTTTATTGTTTAGTTGTAGATGGACACAATATCTTTATTTCATTTTTTTAATGTGGTGCTTCAATGAAGCCAGTGCTTAAGATGTCTAAGCAAACACTCTACCACTCAGCCACAACCCCAGCCCAATTTATTCTCTTTTAATGCTGAGTAATATTCAATTGTGTATATATACCACAGTTTCTTTATACATTCATCTATTGAAGGGCATCTAGGTTGGTTCCACAATTTAGCTATTGTGAATTGTGCTGCTATAAACATTGATGTGGCTGCATAACTATAGTATGCTGATTTTAAGTTCTTTGGATATAGACCAAGGAATGGGATAGCTGGATGAAATGGTGGGTCCATTCCAAGTTTTCTAAGGAATCTCCACACTGCTTTCCATATTGGTTGCACCAATTTGCAGTCCCATCAGCAATGTAAGAGCATGCCTTTTTCCCAACATCCTCACCAGCACTTATTGTTGCTTGTATTCTTAATAACTGCCATTCTGACTGGAGTGAGATGAAATCTTAGAGTAGTTTTGATTTGCATTTCTCTAACTGCTAGAGATGTTGAATATATTTTCATATATTTGTTGATTGATTGTATATCTTTTTTTAAAAGAGATAGAGAGAATTTTTCAATATTTATTTTTTAGTTTTTTGCGGACACAACATCTCTGTTTGTATGTGGTGCTGAGGATCGAACCCGGGCCACACACATGCCAGGCGAGTGCGCTACTGCTTGAGCCACATCCCCAGCCCTGATTGTATATCTTATTCTGAGAACTGTCTGTTCAGCTCCTTAGCCCATTTATTAATTGGGTGGGGTTTTTTTAGAGTTAAGTTTTTTGAGTTCTTTATATATCCTGGAGATTAGTGCTCTATCTGATGTGTGTGTGGTAAAAATTTGGTCCCATTCTGTAAGCTATCTATTATTGACCTCACTGATTGTTCCTTTTGCTGAGAAGCTTTTCAGTTTGAAACCATCCTATTTATTGATTCTTGATTTTATTTCTTGCACTTTAGGAGTCTTGTTAAGAAAGTCAGGGCCTAATCCAAAATGATGAAAATTTGGGCATACATTTTCTTCTACTAGATGCAGGGTCTCTAGTCCTAGATAATTGATCCACTTTCAGTTGAGTTTTTTGCATGGTGACAGAGGTTTAATTTCATTTTGCTACATATAGATTTCCAGTTTTCCCAGCACAATTTGTTGAAGAGGCTACCTTTTCTCCAATATATGTTTTTGGTGCCTTTGTCAAGTATGAGATAAGTGTATTTATGTGGGTTTGTCTCTGTGTCCTCTATTCTGTACCATTGGTCTACTAGTCTGTTTTGGTGCCAATACCTTGCTGTGTTTGTTACTTTTGCTCTGTAGTATAGCTAAGGTCTGGTATTGTGATGCCACCGGCTTCACTCTTCTTTCTAAGGATTGCTTTGGCTATTCTGGGTCTCTTATTTTTCCAGGTGAATTTCATGATTGCTTTTTCTATTTCTATGAGGAATATCATTGGTATTTTGATTGCAATTGCATTAAATCTGTATAACACTTTGGTAGTATGGTCATTTTGACAATATTAATTCTGCCTATCCAAGAACAAGGGAGATCTTTCCATCTTCTAAGGACTTCTTTAATTTCTTTCTTTAGTGTTCTGCAGTTTTCATTATAGAGGTCTTTCACCTCTTTTGTAAAGTTGATTCCCAAGTATTTTTTTAAGGCTATTGTAAATGGGGTAGTTTTCCTGTTCCTCTTTAAGAAGATTTACACTGATGTACAGAAATGCATTTGAATTATGGGTATTGATTTTATATCCTGCACTTTGCTGAATTCATTAATTAGTTCTAGAAGTTTTCTGGTGGATTTTTTCTGGTTCTCTAAGTATAGAATCATGTCATCAGCAAATAGTGATAGTTTGAGTTCTTTTTTCCCATCTATATCCCTTTAATTTCTTTCATCTGTCTAATTGTTCTGGCTAGATTTTTCAAGGACTGTGTTTAATAGAAGTGGTGAAAGAGGGCATCCCTGTCTGTTCCATTTTTTAGAGGGAATGCTTTTAATTTTTCTCATTTAGAATGATGTTGACCTGGGGCTTAGCATAGATAGCTTTTACACTGTTGAGATATATTCCTATTATCCCTAGGTTTTCTAGTGTTTTGAACATGAAGGGGTGCTGTATTTTGTCGAATGCTTTTTCTGCCTCTACTCATATGATCATATGATTCTTATCTTTAAGCCCATACATGTAATGAATTACACTTATTGATTTTCGTGTGTTGAACCAACCATGCATCCCTGAAAAGAACTTCACTTGATCATGGTGCTCTATCTTTTTGATATATTTTTGTATTCAATTTGCCAGAATTTTATTGAGAGTTTTTGCATCTAAGTTTATTAGAGATATTGATCTGGAGTTTTTGTTCTTTGATGTGTTTATGTCTGGTTTTGGAATCAGGGTTATATTGGCCTCATAGAATGAGTTTGGAAGTGGCCCCTCTTTTTCTATTTCATGGAATAATTTGAAGAGTGTTGCTATTAGTTTTTCTTTAATGTATTGGAGAACTCAGCTGTGAATCCATCTAGTCTTGGTCTTTTCTTTGTTAGTAGGTTTTGATGGTGTCTTCTATCTCATTGTTTAAAATTGATCTATTTAACTTGTGTACATCATCCTGATTCAGTTTGGGTAAATCATATGACTTTAGAAATTTGTCAATGGCTTTGATATTTTCCATGTCATTGGAGTACAAATTTTCAAAATAATTTCTAATTATCTTCTGTATTTCTATAGTGTGATATTTTCTTTTTCATCATCATGAATTTTAATGATTAGAGTTTTCTCTCTCCTTCTCTTCATTAGCATGACTAAGGGTTTACCAATTTTATTTTATCAAAGAACCAACTTTTTGTTTTGCCAATTTTTCCAGTTGTTTGTTTCAATTTCATTGATTTCAACCTCTGATATTAATTATTCCCTGTCTTCTACTACTTTTGGTGTTGATTATTTTCTTCTTTTTTTAATATTTATTTTTTAGTTTTAGGTGGAAACAATATCTTTATTTTATTTTTATGTGGTGCTGAGGATGGAACCCAGTGCCCCGTGCACGCCAAGCAAATTCGCTACCGCTTGAGCCACATCCCCAGCTAGATTATTTTCTTCTTTTTCTAGGGCTTTGAGATGTAATGTTAGGTCATTTATTTGTTGACTTTTTCTTCTTTTAATGACAGAACTCCATGCAATGATCTTTCCTCTTATTACTACCTTCATAGTTTCCCAGAGGTTTTCATATGTTGTATCATTGTTCTCATTTACATCTAATTTTTTTAATCTCCTCTTTGATGTCTTCTACAATCCACTGTTCATTGATCTGAAGTTTTATCATATTATCTAGTCTCCAGGTGTTGGAGTAGCTTCTATTATTTATTTTATCATTGATTTCTAATTTCATTCCATTATGGTCTGATAAAATGCAGTGTAGTATCTCTACTTTTTTGTATTTGCTAAGAGTTGCTTTGTAGCATAACATATGGTCTGTTTTAGAAAAGTATCCATGTGTGGCTGAGAATAAAATGTATTCACTCGTTAATGGATGAAATATTCTATATATGTCTGTTAAGTCTAAATTATCAATTGTATCATTGAGTTCTCTAGTTTTTTTGTTTAGCTTTTGTTTGGAAGATCTACCCAATGGTGAAAGAGGTGTGTTAAAGTCACCCAGGATTATTGTGTTGTGGCCTATTTGACTCTTGAGCTTGAGAAGAGCTTATTTGATGAATAAATGTAGATGCTCCATTGTTTGAGACATATATGTTTATAATTGTTATGTCTTGTTGATGTATGATTCCCTTAAGCAGTATGAGATATCCTTCTTTATCCCTTTTGATTAACTTTGGCTTAAAGCCTACTTTATTTGATACAAGGATGGAAACCCCTGCTTACTTATACAGTTCATGTGAATGATATGTTTTTTCCCAAGCTTTCACCTTCACTCTGTTGTTGTCTTTCACTATGAGATGAGTCTCTTGAAGGCAGCATATTGTTAGGTCTTTTTTTAAAAAAATTCAATCTGCCAGTCTATGTCTTTTGATTGATGAGTTTAGGACATTAACATTCAGGGTTATTATTGAGACATGATTTGTATTCCTGGACATTTTTGTTTTTTAACTTGACTTGGTTTCTCCTTTGATTTTTCCTTGAGTGTAATATCACCCTTGGCTGATTTTCATTGTTGTTTTTCATTTCCTCCTCATGGAATATTTTGCTGAGGATTTTCTGTAGTGCAGGATTTCTAGTTGTAAAATCTTTTAACTTTGTCATCAAATCTAAAGCTTAATTTTGCTGGATATAAGATTCTTAGTTGGCTTCCATTTTCTGTCAGAGCTTGGTGTAAGTTGTTCCAGGATCTTCTAGCTTTTCAGGATCTGGGTTGAGAAATCTACAGATTTCCTAATTGATTTCCCCCTATATGTAATTTGATTCCTCTCTCTTGTGGCTTTTGAAATTCTCTCCTTATTCTGTATGCTAGACATTTTCATTATGATATTCCTTGGTGTAGATCTGTTGTAATTTTGTACATTTGGTGTTATGTAAACCTCTTTTATTTGCATTTCCAATTCATTCTTCAGGTTTGGAAATTTTTCTGATATTATTTTATTGAACAGATTGTTCATTCCTTTGGTTTGTAACTCTATGCCTTCCTTTATCACAATAAATCTTAAATTTGGTCTTTTCATGTTATCCCATAACTCTTAAATGTTCTGATCATGGTTTCTTACCATCTTCACTGTGTGGTCAACTGTATTTTCAAGATTATATATTTTGTCTTCATTTTCTGAGGTTCTGTCTTCCAAGTGATCTAATCTATTGGTGATGCTTTCTATTGAGTTTTTAATTTGATTTATTGTTTCCTTCATTTCAAGGATTTCTGTTTGTTTGTTTTTCAGAGTCTCTATCTCCTTATGGAAGTAATCCTTTGCTTCCTGTATTTGCTTATGTAGCTCTTTATCAAAATGATCTTTTGCTGCCTGTATTTGCTCTCTTATATCATCCTTTAACTCACAGAACACTTTAATTATGTACATCTCTAACTCCTTCTCTGGCATTTCTTCTGTGTTACTGGCCATGGATTGTAATAACATAGTATCTTGGTTTGTTTGGGGCACTTACTTCCCTTGCTTTCTCATGTGTTAAAGTTTTTATCCTATAGGTTTATTGTGTCCATGCAGGGTTCCAGTACCTATCCTTTAAGGGGGAGATCAATATTAACAGATCCAAATACAAACAATATACTGCCTTAAACCAAATAGCTCCTATCAAGACATTTATGGTTTTATCACAATATTACAGAAATGGTGAGTTCAATTATTATCTACAATATAAACAGTAGGTTTGCAAAAAGGTCTAGTTTCTGATGGTGGACAAAGAGAACTGGGGTGTAGTGTAGGATGAGATGTTTAGGAGGTGAGGATATAGAGTTATTAGATAATAGGAGGTGAGAAAGAGGAATCAAAAGAAGTTGGCTAGTAACAGGAGAAAAGAGAGAAAGTGATTTGGGGGAGGCAAGTAATTGAGAAGACTATAGAGAGATTACAAAAAACAAACATAAAAATTAAGAGAAATAAAAAATGTAAAAATAGGAGATAAAACAATATACAACATAACTGTAGTATGCTATTCAGACATCCTAGTTCTCAATAGCCTAATCCATGAAAAGTACTTGGTTTTGCAAATATTGAGGATGTGAGGTTGGGAGAAGAGAGAGAGAGAAAAGGAAAAAAAAATTCAAAGAAAAATTAAAGGATTTTTTCTGTTGAAGTTCAGTATCTTTTCTGCTTTCTGTATTCGCTCTCTTATATCATCCTTTAACTCATCCAATATGTGTGGTTGTCTGTTGTTTGCTGGTATCTCCCCTCAGGATGGTGAAGGTTATTAGGGTGAAATGGTTGGTTTGGGGAGTGGAACTTCTGGATGTGAGGTGTAGCACTTTCCAGTCCCCTTTGGGAGACTGGACCCCAAGGATCTCCTTTGTAGTCCACTTATGTGAGGTGGGCACCTGGTGTTATCTCCTTATATCGCCTGTAGTCCTCGCAATTCCTGGTCTCTTCTTTAACCTCTAAATTGTATCTTATTCACCCCTTCCCTTTCAACTTACCAATCAGAACCTCTCTCTCCAGAGGTCTTGTGAGCTGTGCTCTGGGGCCTGCACACCTTGTTGCAGAGAGCTATTTTGTATGGGGTAGGTCAGGACCAGTCTTTGGGAGCTACTGACCAGCCAAGTAGCCACAAGCACTGTGCTAGGTTAGTGGCTGCAGGGGAAAGGGGGAGTTGGGGGACTACAGGTTACCTTGATATTGCTTCTAGGCCCCAGCCAGTGTCCCAAGCTGGGAGTTGCCCCAACTAAAGATGGTGATAGTGGTAGCAAGGATAACCCATGTTAGCAAGGATATCCCAAGATAGAGGCGGCTGCTTTCAGAGATGGGGTGTTGGGTCAGGCCGGGCAGTGGTGTTGGGTGGCATGTTCGGAGATATAGCTCTGTGGCATGCAGTGTTATGACTGGTGGCTGTCTCCAGACCCTGTCCAGTGTCCCCAGGAGCAGGCAACTATGGCAGTGATTGCAGTGTACCAAGATGGGAGCCCCATGCTTGTAGATGGGGTCCACATGGGAGCAATGGCCAGGGGTCCTGCCCAGGAGCAGCTGTTGGGGAACTTCTAATAACTCACAGAGAAACAGAATTCCCACTGCTTGAATCCCAGGTCATGGAGCAACAAGGAATGCAGCCTCCCTCTAGTCCGCCATCTTGGATCTCCTACAAACTACATTTAACTTGGTTTGTGTATTGTCAAGTTTTGCTCAAAAATGAAGAAAGTAAGCTTATCATTTTATGGGAAACAAAAATTGGCAGCACTTGTTGCCAATCATAAATGTAAATAAGCTTGCAACTGAAGCTCAATTTTGTAAAATTTTTATCTACTGCTATGAGATTGACTACTTTTTAATACTTAACATTTTTTAATGAAATGGGTATTTATATTCATGAATGTGCTTTTTTAGATAATATATAATAAAATAGTGTCATTATTGGAAAGATCTGTGTTGTGTGAACAAAATTACATTTTTAAATCATGCATAACACCAAAATGTTTAAAAGTCTAAACCAATCAATGGATTTTAATATAATAGAACACAGAAAGTTCACTGATAAGATTTTAGATTCCACAACACAACTCACTTTTAGTAACTACTACTTTTTTTTTTTTTGGTTTAGCATGAAAGAAAAGTGTCTATAGATCTCTAGAAAAAATATATGGAAATATCATGCCCTTTTGTAAGTATTTACCTATTTGGTATAAATTTTCTTTTTATATTTCAACCAAAATAAATTTGGCAACAGATTAAATGTAGAAACACATACAAGAATAACACATTAAAAATCCAGACAGATGCCTATATTCTAAGTGTAATTTTTAGTTTTAAAAAGTATATTTAAGAATATTATTTTGAAATGTAATGTGATTGTCATTGGTATTTTTAAATAAATATTTTTTTAAAAATCTTAAATACATTATTCTTAGTGAAAGAAGCCAGAATGAAAAGACTATATAATACATGATTTCATTTCTAATATTCTATAAAATACAGAATAATCACAGAAAAGAGATCAGTGACTTCAGTCACTGGGGTAGGGTTTTACTAAAAAGAGGCACAAAGGAATTTTGGAGGTTATAGAACCCTTCTAAATCTTTTTTTAGAGAGAGAGAGAGAGAGAGAGAGAGAGAGAGAATTTTTTAATATTTATTTTTTAGTTTTCGGTGGACACAACATCTTTATTTTATTTTTATGTGGTGCTGAGGATAGAACCCAGCGCCCCGACCTTCTATAACTTGATTATGCTAGTAAATACACAGCCTAGTTTGTCCAGGCTCTTACAATTCTACTCATAAACAAGAAAATTTTATTATATGCACATGATAGGTCAACAATCCTTACCAAGCAGAGTGGGGAACATGGATGGATGTGAGGTCAGTAAGTATTGAAGACTATGAACACAAAGCAATAGCTAGACTATTGCAATGAATCATTATCTTAAATCTTTTCACAGTATTTATTCTCTTTCAAGGATTCCCTTTCCTGCTTTCTCTGCCTAACTAATAACAGCAAAATTATACCATATGTCAGGCAAAGTATTTCCTGCCTTTTACCATTTCTCATCCTCCCCTACCTTCCTCACCACATAATCACATCACTACTCCCACATTTTTACCACAACCAGCTACTTGCTTCATGCTTGTTCCTTTCATAGCATCTTATATTCCTCCATCACAGCCATTCTGACATTCACTATAAATATTTGTTCAACATGTTTATCTTCCACATTAGACTGTGACCCCTTTAAATCAAGGACTGTGTGTCCTTTTATCTCCAAATATAGAAGTATCATACCTCAACTTAATAAAAGCTATATATTCTTCTATATCTAGTTTCTTCAGGGCTATTATCATGAATGGATGTTGAATTTTATCCAAGACTTTCTCTTCATCTATTAAAATTATCATGTGGTCCTTATGCTTGATTCTGTGTGCCACATTACTTTTATTGATTTGTATATGTTGAGCCATCCTTAGATACCTAAGATGAAAACAACTTGATTATCATGTATGATTTTTTTATTTTTATGTTTTTTGTAGTTGTAGATGGACTGCATGCCTTTATTTTATTTGTTTCATTTTTATGTGGTGCTAAGGATGGAACCCAGTGCCTCACACATGCTAGGCAAGTGCTCTGCCACTGAGCTACAGCCCCAGCCCATATGATCTTTTTAATGTGTTCTTGAATTCAATTTGCAAGTATTTGCTAAGGATTTTTGCATCTATGTTCAAGACCAAGGGTATTGGTTGATAGCATCTTTTTCTGTTATTTTGTCTTTATCAGGTTTTTTGTGTGTCTGTGTTTTGAGTTTTTTTATTATTATTTGTTTTAATTAGTTATACATGACAGAAGAATGCACTTATATACTTTGATGTATCATACATAGATGGGATATAATTTCTCATTTTTCTGAGTGTACATATTGTAGAATCACATTGGTCATACAGTCACATACATACATACAATAATAATGTCTGTTTAATTCTACTATTTTTCTTATCTCCACATCCCTCCTTATCAGGTTTTGAAGCAGGGTAATAGTGGCTTCATAAAATGTGTTTTTAAAAGTTCTATCCAGTGTATTGGGGACATAGCTCAGTTGGTAGAGGGCTTGCCTCACATGCACAAGGCCCTGGGTTCAATCCTCAGCACCACACACACACACAAAAAAAAAAGTTCTGTCCAGGGGGGTGGGGTTGTGGCTCAGTGGTAGAGCGCTTGCCTAGCATGTGTGAGGCACTGGGTTTGATTCTTAGCACCACATGAAAAGTAAATTAATTAAATAAAGGTATTGTGTTCATCTTCAACTAAAAAAAAAAGGTCTATCCACAGGATGAGTTGTTGCTCAGTGTTAGAGCACTTGCCCAGCACTGGTAAGGCACTGGGTTTGATCCTTAGCACCACATAAAAATAAATAAAATAAAGGTTAAAAAAAAGTCCTGTACATTTCTATTTATGAAATAGTTTCAGGATCATTAGTATTAATTATCCTTTAAAAGTCTGGGAAAATTCAGCAGTAAATCCATCCAGTCCTGGACTTTTCTTTGTTGGAGTACTTGTTATTACTCCTTCAATCTCATTCCTTGTTATTGATCTGTTTAGGACTTTTATATCCATCCTTTTGGTTCATTTTTGGTAGGTCATATCTGTCTAGAAATGTGTATATTTCTTATAGATTTTCCAATATGTTGAAATATAATTTTTTCCAAATATTCTCTAATGATCTTGTGAATTTCAGTGGTATATGTTGTAATATTCCCTTTTAGACTCTAATTTTATTTATTTAGGCCTTCTCTTTTTCTTTTAGTTTGTCTAAGGGTTTGTCAATCTTGTTTATCTTTTCAAAAAACCAACTCTTTGTTTCATTGATCCTTTGTGGTATTATTCTCCTCTTTATTTCATTTATTTCTGCTCTGATCTTTTTTTCAAGATTGAACCATATATCAATTTATTGGCATCGTCAATTTATGAACAAGACAGTTTTTTTCATGAAGTGAGATGATTTTAATTTGCCATAGCATGTGCCCACACTTCTTCACCATGAAAATGTAGCATTTAAAGCTTTAGTCAGGGTTAATTATTCCTTTTTTATTTTCACAATTTTTATGCTGCTGCCAGAAGTCTTCTCGGCATTTGCTTTGATTGAATTCTGCCTTCAGTGCTTCCCTCACTGCTTTTGCACAGATCTGAGAGTATCGGATGTAGCTGAGTCCAGCCTGTCACCAGTAGCCACCATGATGTTGTAAGGGCATGCGTGTGGCCCGGGTTCGATCCTCAACACCACATACAAACAAAGATGTTGTGTCTGCCTAAAAATAAATAAATATTAAAAAAAAAAAAGAGGTGGGTGCGTCGGGTCGAATCGCGAAAACGCCACAGTAGCGGCTCAGCCCGGCGGCAGGAAGGTGGACTGCTCTGATCTTTATTAATTCTTCCTTCTACTATCTTAGGATAGATTTAATCTTGTTTTTTAATACATCAATATATAATCACTAGATTATTTATTTGAGATGCCTTTTTTTAATGTAGGTACCTATACTTATAAATTACCCTCTTAGTACTGCTTTCCCCGAACTGTACAGGTTCTCATATCTTGTGTTTCCATTTTCATTTGATGGTAGGAATTTTTAAATTTCCCCACCTCCAATTTATTCTTCATTATCTATTAAATTAGAGAATAAGTCAGAAAATTCTTTCTATAAAAGGGCAAACATTAAATAATCAAGGATTTGTGAGTCATAGAGTCACTGTAGTAAACAATTCAATTCTGCCCTTGTACTACAAAAGTAATTAGAGAGCCAGCAGCAGTGGCACATGCCTGTAATCCCAGCAGCTCGGGAGGCTGAGATAGGAGGATCATGAGTTCAAAGCCAGCCTCAGCAAAAGCAAGGCACTAAGCAACTCAGTGAGACCCTGACTTTAAATAAAATACAAAATAGGGCTGGGGATGTGGCTTAGTTGAGCACCCCTGAGTTCAAAGCCAGCCTCAGCAAAAGCAAGGCACTAAGCAACTCAGTGAGACCCTGTCTTTGAATAAAATACAAAATAGGGCTGGGGGTGTGGCTTAGTTGAGCACCCCTGAGTTCAATCCCTGGTATCCAAAAAAAAAAAAAAAAAACGTAATAGGAAAAAGGTGAAAAACTGACTTGGTAATTTTCCAATAAAACTTTATTTAAGGTTATTGAACTATGAATTTCATAGTTTTACATGCCACAAGATATAGCCTTTTGATTTTGTTTTTCAATCATTGAAAATACAAAAACTGGGACTGGGGTTGTGACTCAGTGGTAGAGTGCTCTCCTAGCATGTGTGAGGCCCTGGGTTTGATCCTCAGTACCACATAAAAATAAATAAATAAAATAAAGATATTGTGCCCAACTACAACTAAAAAATAAATAAATATTTTTTAAAAAGAAAATACAAAAACTGGACTTCTGGTTTTCTGCCTAGCATTTAAGGACTTTAAAAGTTGTCACTCAGGCTGGGGATGTGGCTCAAGTGGTAGTGCGTGGCGCTGGGTTCGATCCTCAGCACCACATACAAAGATGTTGTGTCCGCCGAGAACTAAAAATAAATATTAAAAAATTCTCTCTCTCTCTCTTTAAAAAAAAAGTTGTCACTCTATCCTAATAAGTAAATGTTAAACAAACTGAAAAATCAAGAACTCTTCTTAGATCCCTCAGAGAAGTTAAGTCACTGGACAAAACACTGCTCCTAAAATTGGAAAGACGGGTTAATCTAGAGAATCATAATTTTCCTGACCAGAAATTCATATTAGCAACCTCTACAGGAACCATTAGCTGTGTCGGAAAGCCTAAACTGTAACTGACAAATTTGGAGAATCAATGTGGAGGAGTCTGAGAGTTAAAAATTTCATGGAAACCCAGTCATAAGGGAGCCCCTATTCTAGGAGCTCTATCAGTGAATATGGGAGAAAAATCCCCTCATGCTTCCAGCATGGGTGGAAACAAAGGAACAATTTTAAAATATGACAGAGAATTTTGTTTTTAAAAGGGCCTTCTCTTTGGAGAAACTATTTTACCAAAGCCCAATGTGCTGGCATATTTATCAGTGACTAATCAATCACAGGGAAAGAAAAACACCCCTGCCTGCTCTAGTCTTCATCATAAGAGAATAATATACAACTCGTCCATTCCAGCTGTCTGATTTCACTGGTGGGGAAGAACTGATTATCGCTGGTCAAGTTCACAGTCTAGTGGTAAAGCATCACTAAAATTCTAAGACCTAATCACAGAACTTCAGAATGCTTCTCTTCCCACTACTCCTCACCACCACATCACTAAATGCTTACTTTATGCTTTTTCCTTTCACCCAGTATATCATGCCCACCTTTCAAAACAATCAAAAGCCAAACTAAAAGAGGCAAGAAGGGGGCTGGTAAAGTGCTCCTCTAGCATACAAGAGGTACTGGGTTCGATCCTCAGCACCACATGAAAATAAAATATACTGTGTCCACCTATAACTAAAAAATAAATATTTATTTAAAAATTTTAAAAAGGGCTGGGGATGTGGCTCAAGCGGTAGCGCACTCGCCTAGCATGCGTGCGGCCCGGGTTCGATCCTCAGCACCACATACCAACAAAGATGTTGTGTCCGCCAAGAACTAAAAAAAAATAAATAAATAAATATTAAAAAAAAATAAAAATTTTAAAAAGAGGCAAGAAGCACAGTCTTAAAGATTTGGACAAGCAGCAGAAGAAAAGTGAGATATTGTATTGATGTTGGATTTACCAGATGAGGAATTTTTAAAACTATGATTAACATGTAAAAGGCCCTAATAGGAAAGGCAGACAACATATGAGAGCATATAGATAATTTAAGAAGATGTGAATCCTAAAAGAGAATGCTATCAATTAAATACCCTGTAACAGAGATGAAGAATGCTCCTGAATACTTGTTATTATGCTAAACATGGAGAAGGAAAGAATCTACAAGCTCAAGAATATGACATTAGAATCTTTCAAATCTGAAAAACAAAGAGAAAAAGAATTTTTAAAAGGAACATACTAAGAACAGTTAAACAACTACAAAAGATATAAACTTTGCCCAGTGGGAATATTACAAAAGTAAAAGAGAAAAAAAACATGAAATATTTTAATTGAGAATTTTCCAAAATTAATGCCAGAATGTCAGACACTCTTGACCACATACAGGGAGACTCAGAGAATACTAAGCAAGATAATAATGATTTTTTAAAACTATCCCCCCCCCCCCCCGCAGCTGGGCTCCTCCTACCCTCCCCCTACTTACCTAGGCTTCAATGACTTGGGCACGTGGAACTGGCTACCAGCATGGCCTCTAGCTCTCGGAGCTCCAGCAGAAGGAGAAGGTGGGTAAGTAAGGAGGTGTTGCTACTATGGCTCCTACAAAGCAGGCTGCCCACAAATCCACTGGTGGTAAAAGACCCAGGAAACAACTGGCTACAAAAGCCGCTTACAAAGTGCGCCCTCTGCTGGATGGGTGAAGAAACCCCTTCGTTACAGGCCTGGTACTGACGTTACCAAAGGTCTACTGAACTTCTGATTGGCAAACTCCCTTTCCACCGCCTGGTGCAAGAAAGTGCCTAGGACTTCTTCAAAACAGATCTGTGCTTCCAGAGCACAGCTATTGATGCTTTGCAGGAGGTAAGTGAGGCCTATCTGGTTGGCCTTCTTGAAGACACCAACCTGTGGGCTATCCATGCCAAACGTGTAACAGTTTGCCAAAAGACATTCAACCAGCATGCCACATATATGGAAAAAGTGCTTAAGAATTCACTATGATGGGACTGGGGCTGTAGCTCATTGGTAGAGTGCCTGCCTCACAAGTGTTGAGGCACTGGGTTTGATCCTCAGCACCACATAAAAATAAATAAATATATTGTGTCCAACTATACCTAAAAAATATTTAAAAAAAAAAAAGAATTCACTATGATGGAAATGCTTCATTCTCGAAATTTTTTTCTGTTCTTCCTGGTATTGGTAGTTGTGAATGTTAGATATTTTTCCCATGGGGTCAAAGGGTACCTAAGTAAATGATTGTGAGTGGGAAAATAGGGAACAGAAATCAGGCATTGGCTGTTTTTCCATTTTCATTTGTGTTTTTTTTAATTTTTATTTTTTTAGTCATACATGACAGTAGAATGCATTTTGATATATAATACATACATGAAATGTACATACATCAATCATATTGTCTATTCTATTCTGATGCCTTCATTTGTGTTTGACTTTAAATGTATATTACTAAGTGAAAGAAATCAATCTGAAAAGGTTACATACTATAAGTAATTCCAACTATATGGCCAGACATGGTGGCACACATCTGTAATCTCAGCTACTCAGGAGCCTGAGGCAGGAGAATAGCAAGTTTGAGACTAGCCTGAGACATTTAATGAGACCCTGTCTCAAAATAAAGGCTAGGCATAGTGGCACACACCTGTATTCCCAGTGGATCTAGAGGCTGAGGCAGGAGGATCACAAATTCAAAGCCTCAGCAACTTAGAAATGCCCTCAGCAACTTAATGAGACCCTGTCTCAAAAGATAAAAAGATTTGGGGATGTAGCTTAGTGCTATAGTGTCTCTGTGCTCAATCTCTGGTACCAAAAACTAAAGAAATAAAAATAAAACAAAAAGGGCTGGGAGTATAACTCAGTGCCAGGGAATTTGCCTAGCACGTATGCGATCCTGAATTCAATCCCAAGTACTACAATACTACTACTACTACTAATTCCAACCATATGACATTCTGGAAAAGGCAAAATTATAAAACTAGTAAAAAAATTAATTGTTGCCAAGGGTTAGGAGGGGAGAAGGATGAACAGGCAAAGTACACAAGACTTAGGGCAGCAAAATTATTCTACCTGATACTATGATGGTAGATATGTGTCATACATTTGCCAAAACCCATAGAATGTACACCACCAAGAGTGAACTCTAATGTAAACTGTGGATCTGAGTGATAATGATGGGTCAATGTAGGTTCATTGAACCTAACAAAAGTACCACTATAGTGAGGGGCTTTCATCAACTTTTTCACCCATCCCAGTGCTTCCCAGCCCTTATGACAGGCATGTTCTTTTTCAGAACTAATCTAAATCTTTTGCAAAATTTCTCTTTTATCCCTCTTATATATTCAGTGAATGTGGACATAACAGCTAGGTTATTATTTTCCAAGTACTAGGTCCTGTTTGAACATTGTGATAAGTATGGACAATGATTTACCATTTGTTTCTTACTGGAATTTTTACCTTGGGTCAGTTTTTAAACCTCACGGAGCCTCCATTATCACCTCCATCTTCCATCCCTGTAAAATAGGGCTGATAAACCATCTATACCCTTTGATTGTAGTGAGCTTGATGGGAGTTTGTATCAGTAAGTAACCAGCAAAGGTTCTGGCCTGGAATAAATGCTCTGTGGCCTGGACTTCTGGTTCTCTTCTCCCAAGCAGATGGTCAGGACTTGCATTTATTTTTCTTTTAGAAAATCAGCTTATTTTATTCTTTCAGACTCTTAAGATTCCCCTACCATGGCTAGAATGTTGGGTTTGCAATGTCTCCTCATTTTTCATTGGCCTCTCTGCTTTCATCCCCTCTCTTACTTCTGAAAAACCCTTTCTCCACATATCTATCCTAAATGGGATCTAGGTATTAGGCACTGGCCCCTTTTGCCTCCTCTTCGCCAGAGGTAAGCTGTCCTTGCATATCCTAGAACCTATTTCTTCCTTATGTTATCTTTTGACCTTTATCTATTTCTGGACCTTCCTCATTTCTCTTATTCTCCTAATCTGGAACTGGGTAGCTGCCTCTAGGGGCATGGTGAGTTTAGAGCCCCAGTCTTTCACCACTCCACTCTATAGTTACCTTAGCTACTCACATTTTCCCAATAAAAACCTTCACTCTTTCTTCAAATACACCTTGGTCCTGCTTTGACCAAAGTTTAGTGGTGCTCATTCTCCAAGGTATCATTCCCTGGAAGTGCAAAAGCCCATCGCAGTGATGAAGATGGACAGAAAATGCATGGAACTCCTGCCCTACCACAGACCCAAGCACCAACAACAGTAAGGGTCCAAGAAGCTCAGGGAGGGAGGGAGGAATGTGTGAATAGAAGAGAGTAGGTCAGAGCTAGAGTACAAAGCTTCAGTGGAGAGTCAACAGGTAGGGATGTCCAAACTGCTCTTGGTCTTCATGCCAAACACTGCACACTTCCATGCATGGATGTAGGCCAAGGGAAGCATGGTAGGTCTGTGCCCTGTGCAGTCCCAGCCACTGTGTGAATGAAAATAATAATGGCCCTTTATTGGACACAGTCCTTGTGCATTGAATCCTCTCACAGTATGATTTCTATCATCTGTTCCATTATTCAAGTTGGAAACTGAGGCTGAAAGATGCCGCAGTCTGGCTGGGCACAATTCAGGAGCCACTTGTCAAAAGAAACGAACTTTATTTTTAGAACCACGCAGGCCAAACAAAACAGCTCCTCAGGAAAAACCCTCAGAGCCCAACTGCCACCACCGGCTTCCCAAAAGCCTCTCCCACAAACACAAGCCTCACCACCTCCCACAATCCTCCTGCTCGTGAGGCCGATTGGCTGGGTCGCATGGGCGGAGCCAAAGAAGTCCCCCAATGAGCATCACCGCAGAGGAGCCAATCAGATAGATGTTGCTGGGGCCGCTGTGAGCCAATCATCAGCTGGCAGTCTGAAAGGGCGCTGGCAGCTGGAAGTTTGCTGGGGCCCCTTCGGCTGTGGCTCTCAACAGAAAGAAGTAGAGTGCCTTGTAGAAACCTGCAGTTAATTATGCTTCAGTTTAAATTCCAGTTACTCATATCACCTACTAATGAGTGCTTATTAAGTCCCTGCCTACTTTCAGCTTCAGTGGCATATCAGTAAAAAGGGACTTACGTTCTGCATTCCTCATCTCCCTCCCAGTAATAGGAGGGCCCAATGATTGACAATTGGATCCAAGTTCTGTAATACAAAGAGACCCCTTTCTCCTTTCCCTATACCCTAATAGAGGGCTCAACCAGACCTGCATATGGGACAGGGAAGTAGGGTAGCAGGTTAAAGAGGGGTGTTATAAGATGAAAAGTAGCCCTGGGCTACTCTGGTAGCACTGAGAGGATAGAACAGGTTTAGGAACTATCAGGCAGTGAGATTCTCCCAAGCATTAAGTCTGGTAAAGAAAAAGTTCACCCAATCTCCATAGTCCATCACTGCATTGTTTACAAAGAAATTTCACCTTCATTATTCCTCAAATATTACAAATAGCCTGATCAGTGGGGGTCAGCTCAGAGTTTGAGGCCCCATTTGACCCCTGCCTCTCTAAGAAGAACACTGCCTAATGGTACTAAGATTGCAACAGTAAATCTGCCTCTCTGGTTAATCTTCAGGTTAAGAAAGAAATCAAAAGTTCCAGTCAAATAAACTAGACTTCCAACACACACACACACACACACAACACACTCACAGAGAGAGACAGAATTGGGGGGGGGCAATCCTGAAGCCAAATTCTGCCAAGCACTGGGCAATGTTCTTATTGGTTTCTCAGACATCCTTGAAGTCAAATGATGGTTTCCATCTATAGTCCAAGGTCATTTATTGATTCAGTATTTAAAAATTCCTAAGACCCTACCATATACATAAGGACATTCTACTCCCCTGAGCTCAAACATACCTCTCCAATCCCCTTCGAGGTGCTCAAATACAAAAAGATTCAAATAAAACCTCAAATAACTCTAAGGCAAGCCAAATAGTGTCAGTCATTTGGGGAGGGGAGTTGATAATGGGATTCAGACGTGAGGAAGAGTGCTTTCTGAGAGGAAGGTTACCACATGGAGCCTTTTGGAGGAGAGAGTTTTTCAACTGAGCCTTAAAGAATAGGGAGATTTTGAACAATTTTTCTCTCCACAAAATGAAGATGATGAAGAGAAACAGTCTAGGCAGAAGGAATTGCATACACAGAAACACATTCTTTTACCGAAAAGAGTGCTGATGTGGTAGTCAACAGACCTAATTTGAATCACAATTCTGTCATTCACTTTCTTAAAAATTACCTTTCTGGGGCAGAGTTGTGGCTCAGTGGTAGAGCACTTGCCTAGCATGTGTGAGGCACTGAGTTTGACCCCCAGCGCCACATAAAAATAAATAAAATAAAGATATTATTTCCATCTACAACATTAAAAATATATTTTTAAAAATTACCTTCCCCAAGAAGAAGGGGCTGGCCTTCGAGTGACAGCAAAGCAAGATGGCAGCCACCATGGGCTTGGGAGTAAAATCTCTCGCAATTTCCAACTGTTGGAATAACTCGAAGAAGGCCAGAAAGGAGTAGGAGATGGCACAGTTAGCTGGGGTCTAGAAGATGACAAAGACATGACACTTACGAGATGGATAGGAATGATAATTGGGCCTCCAAGAACAATTTATGAAAACCGAATATACAGCCTTAAAATAGAATGTGGACCTAAATACCCAGAAGCATCCCCCTTTGTAAGATTTGTAACAAAAATTAATACGAATGGAGTTAATAGTTCTGATGGAGTGGTGGACCCAAGAGCCATATCAGTGCTAGCAAAGTGGCAGAATTCATATAGCACCAAAGTTGTTCTTCAAGAGCTGCGGCACTTAATGATGTCTAAAGAAAATATGAAACTCCCTCAGCCTCTGGAAGGACAGTGTTACAACAATTAATCAAAAAGAAAAACCACAAGCCCTCCCCCCATTTGATTTAAGCAGTCTTCATTTTCCACCGTAGTAAATTTTCTAGATACATCTTGTAGACCTCAAAGTCTTCAGGAAAGGAAGCTTCCAATCGAAGTCAATTTGTCTTTAGATTATGTAAATAATACTAATATTTTTTCCATTTGAAATATATAAGTTGTGCTAAAACAAATCATCCTGTCAAATGTAACCACTGTCCATGTAGTTGAACTTCTGGGATCAAGAGAGTCTATTTAAATTGATTCCCATCATGACCGGTGGAGCACATCTAACTCACCTGTGAAAAGACACAGTCACACAATCACCTTGCTGCTGGTTATTCGGCCTGGGGGCTCTGCCTTCTCCCCTCCCTGCCCTGCCAGCCCTGGGACAGCCCTGGAACAGCCCTCCAGGGAGGGGCTTGCTAGAGTAGAGCGAAGGTTTCAGGTCACACCCTGGGGACTACTGCTGGGTGTGGGGTGCTTTGTCTGCACCCTGGTTACTTTCTTAAGTCTTAAATGATGCCCCCTTCCAAGCCATCGTCCTGCCCCACTCTCCTCCACTCGCGTCCTTGGCAGAAACATAGATTCTAACTCTCAGCCCCCTTTGAAATTGGCCTTCGCGATGAATTCAGGGCTTTCCCCCTCCCCCACCTTGATCCAGGGGTGCTGCTTTTGCCCTCCTCCTCAACTCCCTTGTCCACCTTCACCACCCGGCACTCTCCACCTCCCATCCTGCTTGGCCAGAAACATCAGGTCAGGTTGGAATTTCTGACCTCCACGTTTGGAACCACATTTGATCACTTTCCACCAGCCTGGGAAATGAGCTTTGGATCCTGGGTCCTGCCACTCTGGTGTCACCCTCAGCCGATGTTTCTTTGGCCCAGGTCTTGTAAGGTGAACAGGGCAGT
Source organism: Urocitellus parryii (assembly GCF_045843805.1). Taxonomy (NCBI): domain Eukaryota; kingdom Metazoa; phylum Chordata; class Mammalia; order Rodentia; family Sciuridae; genus Urocitellus; species Urocitellus parryii. The sequence goes on from NC_135547.1 coordinate 78,229,799, forward strand.
CCCCAGGATGACATAGACCGCCAGCCCTCAGAGTCCCTCTGTTTAGACCTGCAGGAGGCCTCGTGGAGACGCCTGTGAGCACACAGGGCCCCTCTGAATTGTTCCCTTTCCTGTAATGATGTGGCTTTCAGACCGTGAAGAAGGGTGAACAGGGCTCCCTGTGGGGCTCCCCTGCCATCCCCGCGGCTGGCAGAGTGTGGAATCTGACAACTGGAACCAGAGAAACCTGGACCCAGCACAGATACTGGTTTTGGTGCCTCCCAGGTGCTCAGCAGGGACTGAGGAGGAGCACAGCAGATCCCAGCATTGATGGGGCCTGGCCTCCTGGCACGTTGCTGCATCTCCCACTTCCTGTTCAGGACCACTATGCTGAGATCTGGATGCAAACAAAATAAAGGCAATTCATGGTGTTCTGAAGGGTTTTTTTCTTACTATTTTGTGTAAAACCATCTTTTGAAATAGCAACTATCAAGTCTCAAAAGCAATGGATATTCCCATTAATCTATTTCTGGGGGAAATCTTAGTTCTAAGGATTTAACATCCTGTAAGTAAAGTTTAACATAACAGTATTCCATAAACAGCCTTTTTCTTGTCAGACCATTGCCTGATTTTAATATAATAAAAAGTGTGCATTAATATTTCAAAAAAATTACCTTCCCCCTCAAGCCCTTAGTCTCCTCATGTATAAAATGATAACATCAGTTTAGCTAACTTCTGAATATCTTCCATGTACTTCTATCCTGACATTTATTGTCGAATATCAGGCAGTGTAATTTGCCTCAGGATACAACAAGTGAAAGAGTAATTGGTCTATATTATGAAAATTCTTGATTAACGTGTCCAGGAGCTAAGAAAAAAAAAGCCAAATCCTGGGCCTAACTCTTGACATGTAGCCTCATACCAATTTTAATGATTTTAAGATCATGCACTTTGCAGTCAGAGTAGCCTAGATTTGGAACCTAGCTTTATCACACACCAGCTGTGTGTACTTAATTTAAATAGTCATGCCACCTCTTTGAGCTCAGTCTCTTCATCTCTAAATTGGGAATGATAACAACACACGGGGCTGTTGTGAAGACTAAATAATAAATGAGATTGTGTGTAAAACATACCTATGTGCATGTTATTTCCTGCCCCTTGGTTTCTTCTCCCTAGCACAAGGTTTTAATAAGCCATTGATGACCAATTGTTTTCCTTCTCTTGAAGTTCTTGTAGACCACCACATTTAGAATTTTAACACCTCTCCCGTATTCCTTATATTTTCCTTCCTTTTTCTTCATAGCATTTATTACTGAGATACCAAAGTTTAATTACTTATAAATATCTCTCCCCACTAGAATTTAAGTTTAATAAGGTCAGAAGCTTTTCCTGTTCTCACTGATGTCTCCATACACAGAACAGCACCTAGTACTCAATCAACATTTGTCAAGTGAATTAATGAATGTAGTAATCTCATACTGTGTGCCAAGTACTAAGTTAAACAATGTATGCATCATCTCAGTAAATCCTGCTTTGTTATATAGATACCATTAGGATTTTTATTTTAAAACAGTAGGAGTCAGTGAAACTCAGAGAAGTCATGTGACTTTCCAAAAGCCAGAAAGGGAATAGCTAAGTGGGAGTGCTGGCTTGGGTTGGACATTGTGGGGCAGCATATTCTGTATTAAGGAGCAGCCTGGATTAAAGGTTATGATGGTCTTGCCTAAGAGGATGAAGAGGAGGAACACAGAAGGTTACCTGGTTTCCTGAGGCAAGATCTTGTTCATTGGCATCTTCTGGCAAGCCCACATAATTTTCCACAATTGTAGATTTACAAATGAAATCTCAAGTTTGCTGCAGCTGCAATGGATTTTAGAATGCAAGAGTTCTGTTCCCTTGGGGCACCAGTTTTGAGACAGGAGCCGTACCTGGCTTTGAGGAATATCTCATACTAATGGGTGGAAACAGAACAACAACCCACTATTCACATGGTTCTTCTGTCTCTTTCTCCTTCCCTTTTACATAACCTATGCTCTTCATCATGCCTTCATTTGTGCATATTTGCTAAGCATCCAATTAATCCAGCCTACTATCCTCTGGAATGCAACTTTAGGAATGAATGTGGAGCAGGAATTTTTGTATGTTGTTCTTTGCTATATCCTCAGTGCCTGCAATAGTTTTCAGCACACAGTATGTGCTTAATATATGCTTGTAAAACTAATATCTGCCTTTGGAAACAAAGCTCTTGTTCTAGAAGAAAGAGGAAAAGTCCTTTTCAGTGACATTGTGGGCCAGTACAATATCGAAAATCCCTACCAGGGAGTGCAGGCAGAGTGGAGACTGTGGATGCTGGCTGGGCTGGGGAAGATCGTGGAAGGGAGGCCTCCCTGTGAGGGCTGAATGCCAGAGAGCAGGATTTTGCCCTACTTCTGCACGTCTCTGTCTCACGTTGGAGGAAGCCAGTCAGAAACCGCTGGAGGAGCTCCTGCCTCCAAAAGCACAAAACTGATGCTACCGGGACCAGATGGACAGAATCAAAAAAGATGAGACAGAAAGGCCCTGGGAGCTTGGGGAGAGCGAGCATTAGAGTGAACAAGTTCCTGTGAAAGTGAAATGCCCCTTCATTTGAATGCAAATGCTATGTAAAAGCCTGAAGCCCCTTGACGTCAGCCCAGCCATTGGTGGCCCAACTATACCCCCGCTACCAGTCACCTGGAAACCTTCGGGGGCAGGAATCGGGATGGAGTAGTCTAAGGGGCGCAGAAGAGTTTGCGGCACAGCTACTGACTAATTCTCTGTTGCTTCTCAAAGTCGGGCTGGGGCCTTACAGGGACCTCGGGATGGCTTAGGGAGCTTCATTCTTCTACCCAAGCCACCATGTATGGAAGCTGCCTTTTGGAGAAAGAAGCGGGCATGTATCCGGGCACTATCAGAAGCCCGGGAGGAGGCAGCACCGCGGGGGTGGGCAGCACTGGGAGCGGTGGAAGTCCGCTGCCAGCCTCCAACTTCGCTGCTGCCCCAGCTTACCCGCACTATATGGGGTATCCTCATATGACCAACATGGATCCTCATGGGCCATCACTGGGGACATGGAGTTCACCCTACAGTCCCCCGCGGGAAGACTGGAGCGCGTACCCGGGGCCGTCCAGTACAATGGGCACAGTGCCCATGAACGACATGACCTCGAGCCCTGCTGCTTTTGGCTCGCCCGACTACAGCAGCCTGGGCCCCGCCGGCGGTGGAAGCAGCGGCGGTGGCCTGCCAGCCTCGGCCAGCGGGTCACTGGTCCCCATTGACTCCGGCACCGCCGACGCCAGTTCCTCCAGCAGGAGCCGCCACAGCCCCTATGCATGGATGCGCAAAACTGTGCAGGTGACCGGTGAGTAATCGATTCGAATGTCCGCACACTTTCCTTTCTTAGCTTCTTCTCTTGGTTGGCCCGCCTTCCTACTTCTCAGGCCTCTCCCGGGAGAGTTTAGCTAGGCGACTCCTGCGTGACTGGCTGGTCCATTAGGTACCTTTCAATGCGCGCCCTTGGGTTCAAATCTTGCTGAATGTGAAGCGTGGAACTAAATCTACCCTATGGGTGTTTTTTGCCATACCCTGATCGCTCAATGGGGTGAGCGCGTGCACATTGGGCATCTCGAGCCACAAAGATCAGGATCCAACCCTGTAGTTGCCCAGATGGGAAAACAGATGCACGGAAAGTCTCAACGAGTGAACGAGGTCACAGGACAGTAGTGGTGTCCGAATGTTCAGGCACTGAGGCTTACCGGTTCCATTTCCACACCTTTTCCCATACGAGCAGGCTGGCTCCCCTCACAAATTTAATGATACTCAACTTAGGTTCACGGTGCTTGCCTGGCAATGAACCTTCCTGTTTGGCTATGAAGGCTCAGACGGAAAAGCAGCCTCATTACCCAGGGCTCTCAAGGAAGCTTCCTTTCCCAAAATTGGCAGAGGTGAGTTGTTCTCAAACCTATTGCCTACTTCTAACATCCTTTCCCTCTTTTGAAGCGTTGAGGCAGATGAGAAGGCCACAGCACTGAGCTAGCATATAAAATGCAGCACAACCCTCACGCCTGCCAGGTGCGCACGACTATCAGCCCCAGTATTAAGTGGCTAAAGCCCTCATCACTATTCAGGCAGGCATCCAGGCAACGCCGGGGACTGAATGCAAATCTGTGACAGTGACAATGCGTGGGAAGTCACAACATCCCAGCAAGTCAGTGGGCGATTCCAGGGAGCTGAGGGCGGGGAAGTGAGTGTTCTGCTTTAATCTCAGATGGTGAGAGGGGGAAGATGTTTGTTTTCAGCTGTGGTTGTTCTTTTATCACATCCTTATTATTCCAACCCTCGTTCCCTGTCATTAGAGAAAATTAGCAAAATTTGACTCTATCACTTTCATCCCCCTGGGGAGGAAATGACATTTCAATAACATTTGTCCACAATGATTATGCTCCTTTTTGCAGTTCTGTATTTTCGCTCTCTTCCAAAAAGCAAAGGTGGGAGGATGGGAAGGAACCAACTTCGACATTCGGAGGACTTTTAACCAAGAGGATCAGGGTGGTAATCACAAATTAAAAGTAAAGTTTAAATGCTTGGGTTTAAAGCTTTTGGGGAGTAAATCTGCAAATTTTTAATAAAATACAGGTAGGTCAGATGGCTAAGTAGGATAGAAAATGAGATTAGGGTGGAGCACTCCCAGGGCTGTTATTACATCTAATCTCAAGAGTTGTAATTAACATCCATTCACTAAAGCCTAACAATCAGCAAAAGATATCAAAAAAAAAAAAGCCAGGAAAGTAGCTGCTTGCAGTTCAGGATATGTTTTGAAATGCTTTAGAGGAGGAGCATCATTGGCATGTTGTTTGAAATAGAGAACAATAAAAAAAAAGAAAATTGCCTTGAGCCATGAATTTTCTGTTTAGGAGAGAAATATGACAAGTTTCTCTGCTTAAAAGTCTTCCATGTGCATTTGTTTTTGTGAGCTGAAGCTTCTCTCTTGGGTATTTCTGGTGCCAGGAAAAGGGGCCTCCTTAGTCTGTGCATTTTCATTATTCAATAAACACACAAACCTGACTTTACAATCCACCTTCACAAGATTTTCTCTCCAATTTCTATGAGAGGTTTAAAATTGAATGACATTGGAACCCCTCTGACTCTTGGCAACCTGTCCTATAGACAAAGCTTTGTTAAATTCATTTTAATGTCTTATAAGTGAAAACTACCCCTTTGTCTTACAGCCCATGGTGCATATTCAGCAATAATTTAAGAATATGATGAAAATATGGATTCTTTCCACCCAGAAAATGCACAAAAACACACCAGCACACACACACACACACACACACACACACAGTTGTTTCACATAATTTCTAGAAATTCACAGGACCACTGAGCCCCTGCCATGGACATCAGGTTATAATTTCCACCAAAAAATTAAGCTTATTACCTCTTTGGGCCACTCTGGACCAAAATGTACCCATTTATGATATGCTGAGCACATGATGGGTGTTAGAATATTTGTTAAATGAATGGATGAGTCAGATCCTCCTAAATTTTCCAATTCATTCTGTGGGATTGTGGGATAACATATGGTTTGTGGCTGAGAGGAAAATAAATAAACTACAAAATGGAAGTAACCCCACCCTGAATTCATGTAATCAAATGAAAGTTCTTTTCATTATTGAAGTATGTTTTGAATAGAATTACATTAAAGAAAGAAAAATATACATATTAGGAACATTATAGCATTTGATTTTCTAACGAGAGCAAAGGGACTGACAGAGTCAATTGTTGTCCCCTAGGTGATGTGATTTAAAAGTAAGATGTTTTTATGTCTACATAGTTCTTTAAGTAGTCTACTCCAATACACATCTCAGTTTGAAGAATGTATGAAAAGAATTTGACAGAAAAGTATGGGAAGTTGATGATTTTCATGCATTTTCATATTTTAAACACTGTCAGTGCAATAGAGCAAGGAATTATTTTTTCATTCTTCTCTTTTATTCAGAGTTGTGGTCCTAATTGGCAAGGTGATAACCTAACTGGGGCTGGAGAGAGGCTTTCTTGGTAGGGGTGGGAAAGAGAGAAAGGAGAAACTAATTTTGACTGATTCTGATTAAGCCACTCAACAAACACTGAGGAAGTTATGTTTAAAAGATTTTATTCAGTTAGGACACTTCATAAACTAAATTGCTTTGTACTTCTTGAGGCTTATTATTATCTTTGCTGATTTTGCTTTATTTCCTTGGACAACTTTTAAAAATGAATTTGGATGCAATTTTATCTAAAGGCAGTGAAGAATTGCCATTAGCTGAAAAGTCATCATGGCGGGGTCAATTACAAAGAACTCCCTGCCAAAGAAAATTGCTTTTCATCATCTTTATCCCCACTGCTATCATCATCATCATCACCCCTAGGTTTGTAGAGTACTTTTATGCCTAACAGCACTTTCATAGCCAATCTCTCAAATAAGAACCATTTTAACTTCATTTAGGGTGATAATGAGTCATCATATATGATGACATTTGCTTGCAAATTCTGTGGATGATGGGAAGGACTCCATCCATCTTGAGCTATAGAGGTTTGTCAGAGTCTTTGGAGAAGAAGCAATGAAATCATCACCACAGAGGGATGGAAGTAGCTCTTTCATAAATCTTAAACTTGTGTTCCTTTGCTGAATTAATTCACAGTAGCAGCTGAGAAATGCCATTCTCTCTGGAAGAAGAGAATAGCTTGAACAATAAAAGCAAGTACTCTTAGTGCTTTATTGGTGTTGGGTTTGGGAATATAGACATAATGCTCTACCAGAAAGTGTCTAAATCTCCTTCAATCATTTAAGGGAAAGAGGCAATGGGAAAGAGGCAGTTTGGGGAAGGAGACACAAGAAGTGCACCAGGATATTTGAATTTATATCTCTTTGTAAACTGTGCAGTTAGTATATTCCCCTGAGCTATATCATTGTGGGGGTTTGGGTCTTATCTGTCAGATTGGGGCTACAGACCCTTTTTAACACTTTGTTTAGCTTTGATATGCATCCAGGCTCCTCCTCATCCCTCCTTTCTTCAGGGGTTATATTGCCGGAAAGGGTGAGGATTGTCATGGCAAATAAAGAGGCCTGGTCTTGACTTTATTGTCCTCAGAAGAAGCTGCAAGAGGGGAATTTATGACCAATGGGGGTGGGGAAGGACAGCAATCTTTCCAGAGTTCTTGAAGTCTGGTTATATTTACTGATTATCAAAGAGCAGAAAACAGACACATACAAGTTGAATTTTAACCTCTCTGCCTCAAGTTAGAATTTAAACACTCAGCAACTTTGGGATTATGAAGGACTTTAGGAAATATCTCCTCAAAGGTATATTTTGATTACAAGATTTGAGGTTCTGAAAATAAATTAAACCTCAGGTTCTCGCTTTGTGTTCTAAATATACCATTGTCTTTGAAACACCAAAACCAGACCCCTGATTTCCTAGATTCAGAAAACAACTCAAAATTGGGCCTTTGAAAGGTTAACTGACTAGTACTCATCATTTTCCATTTTCAAGGGGGGAAATTTTGTTCAGTTCTTCAGTCCATGAGTTATTCAGCCATTTAGTTTAATCCTAAACATAGATTTCTTGACTAGAATTTGTTTCTACATTCACGTTTTTTTTTTCTTTGCTGGAGATGAAAGGGTGTCTGACATTTGTTTAGGGCTTGTAAATTCCAAACCAATTGGTTGGTGTTCCTGAATGTAAAGAGGGTTAGGGATGGGATCTGATGCTATGTAGCTCCTTTGTTAGGCTTGTGCTTCATCTTAACACCTCAATAGAGTTTAGGGAACCACTTTAAAGAAGTCTTTGTCCTACAGATGCCCCCCAAAACCTCACATCAAAAACAACCAGGGAAGATCAGAAGGAGTTTCTAAAAGCCACAGAGAAATAGAGGAAAGTACTGGAGGAGGTTAGAGAAACTGAAAAGAAAGGGAAACTTCCTAATCACCTTTGGAAAATTTGAAAGGAGGAATAAAGCTCTATTTGAAGGAGGGCATGAGAAATTAGTTAAATGTTGTAACACAAAGCAAATGTTTGGATATCCTTGAAAAGGACATGAAATACTCACTTTATTCTGCTTAAGTCAATACCTCCTCTTTCCCCATTCACTATCCACTTGGGAATAAAAATTAGCTTAAGACTCCCTTGGGGAGGGAACTATTTTTTTTTCTAATAGGCAGTAGAAGCTGTGTGGAAACAGAATTTACTTAGTGAAAATAAATGTTCCTTTAAAATTACTATCCAAATCAAATTCTGTCTAGGTAGTATATGTAACTATAATGTCAGGATCCCAGAACAGTTTGCCATACTTGGGCCATTCTTATACTTCCCAGCATGTTTAAACTGGGAATAACATTTATCACACTAAACTGGGATTCAAAAGTATGTGCTCAGGTCCCTACTCTTCAGCTCACTAGCACATATTCACTTACTTACCTCAGATTTCTTATCTGTACAAAAGGAATAAGACAGGTTCTACATAATTCAAGAGGGTAGGTAAGAAGCTTAATAGGAGGGCTGGGGTTGTGGCTCAGCGGTAGAGCACTCACTTAGCACATGCAAAGCCCTGGGTTTGATCCTCAGCACCACATAAAAATAAATAAATAAAGGTATTGTGTCCAACTACAACTAAAAAAATTTTTTTAAAAAAAGAAGCTTAATAGGAAACAGTATGAAAGGACTGCATAAAGGGTAATGAATAATGGGTGTTACTGTTTTGGCCAATACAATTCCCATATGTGAGTGGAAAGGGAATGAAAATAGTGGATTAAGTGCAAATCATGGGTTAAGTGTATCTTTAAATGCTTTACTATAACAGTAGGTCAATGGTAGAATGATTGTGATTTCACTGATCATTTTAGGAGAAACATTAGGGGGATATTGGATATGTATATGTCTACAGACACCCACATAAACAGAAAGACATGTCTATATCTACATCTAGACAGATTCATATAGATGGGCATACAGGTATTGATATCATAGCCACAAATGGGAATGTACTTAATGCAGCAATGGACTTAAGACTTATTGGTTTGAAAATATACGTGTTTTATATCTTAAAATAACTGATAAGGGTGCAAAGAGTAGCTGTGATTCCTTCAACCAAAATAATCTCCAAAGAAGCAGGATAATATTAAAATCTGGAAAAGATCAGTGGAGTAGAAGAAGGAGATTGAGAGTGAGGAAGGAAGGATGGAAAAAGGGAGGAAATGTGGAATGACTTTAACAAAATCACATTATATGCATATAGAAATATGCCATAGGGAATTTAACCTTTTTGTATATGTAGAAAGCACCAATCAAAAATAAATAAATAGATGAACAAAAGGAAGATCAGTAGAGTAGAGGAAGGAGAATAGGGTAAGGGATGAATGGAAGGAAAGAGGAATATTGGAACTGAAATGCAATAAATCAAATTCCATGCATATCTGATTTTGTCAGAAAGAACACAATTGCTATGTGTAACTATAATGATCTAATAAACAAATATTAAGTGCAATGCTTTCTCCACCAACAGGGAAAACCAGGACAAAAGAAAAGTATCGTGTGGTTTATACAGATCATCAAAGGCTGGAGTTGGAAAAGGAATTCCACTGCAATAGATACATCACCATCCGGAGAAAGTCAGAGCTGGCAGTTAACCTGGGCCTTTCTGAGAGACAGGTATCCAAAAGGACATCCAACGTGTCCCATAGAGTCATTTCAATAGACTGAGATTTGGGGAATGTCTGTAAGCTGGGTTGGAAGCAAAATGGAGAACCAAGACATTCTCTAAGTTCTCCTAAAGGCCATATTCATCCTATTGGACCTCCTCTTTTAGTCTCATTGGGCATTGTGTTCATTAACTAATGAATGTGATGGACACTGTGTGGGCATGGAAATAAGGGATGGGGTCATAGGAGGTAGAGAGGGATTACAACTTCAGTAGAATTCATCAATCAAGTCAAAACCTTGATCTGGTTCCTCACCGGTATGTGAAGTGGAGATTTGGCAACAGTGGCAGTTATATGGTTCCTATCAGTCAAACTACAAGAGTAACTGAATGCCAATGCTGCTACCTGTACCGTGGTTTTCTGTTTTTTAGGATAGTAAACTTAATCTTCTATGGTCTACATAATCCTATGAGACTTGCCTCAAATTTAGTTTACTATGGGTACTACAGGAAGATTAAATTATAGCAAGAATCAACAGTTTTCATTTGTTCAGACTTTGAAATATAAAACTACCTGATAATTTTTTGTTTAAGTCTAGGAGTAATCCTGGAGTCACAGAATTCTAGAATTATCAATTCCATTCCTTATCACATGCAGCCTGCATTTCAACTGCATATAGGCACATTAACATCATTCTGGTCTTCATCTCCAACAAAAAATATGTGGTATTTCATGATCCTTATTTACATGGTTTTGTTTCATTAACCTTTTCACTTTTGCTATTTCAATCCTTCCCTCTTATTGACAGTCCTCAGCATCTGTCACTCTATTATTATTTATTTCTACTAGTACAGCAGAGGAAGTAGATGAGGTAGGATATAAAAAGCACTGCATTCAATCAGTAGCCCTATAATTGATCTGTTTCATTTCATGCAAGGCACTTGCCCTCTCTCATCCTCAGCTTTTTTTTAAGAGAGAAAGAGAGAGGGGGGGTTAATATTTATTTTTCAGTTTTCGGTGGACACAACATCTTTGTTTGTATGTGGTGCTGAGGATCGAACCGGGGCCGCAAGCATGCCAGGCGAGCACTTGAGCCACATCCCCAGCCGATCCTCAGCTTTTTTAAAAAAAAAAAAAATTGTTGAATGGACATACTTTATAAGTCATTGTGAGACTCGAATGAAGTGATGTGCATAAGAGGGTTTTATAAATGCTAAAGACCATGTAAAGTATCAGCAATCACTATATTAATTGCATAAAGTATGTTGCAAAGTTAAATATAAATCATCTTGTGTTTCAGGTGAAAATCTGGTTTCAGAATCGCAGAGCCAAGGAGAGAAAGATGATCAAAAAGAAAATCTCCCAGTTTGAGAACAGTGGAGGCTCAGTGCAAAGTGACTCTGGCTCCATCAGCCCTGGGGAACTGCCTAACACTTTTTTCACTACCCCATCTGCAGTTCGTGGATTTCAGCCTATTGAGATACAGCAGATCATAGTTTCTGAATGAAAGAAAGGCAAAAAGAAATGGAAAGTGTCCTTTCTTTATTAGCATCTGTTTGGTCTATAAGATGTCAGCAGGGTAGTTGAGACAGGTGTAATTCCTTATAAGGCAGTATTTTGAACAAGTGGACACACAATGGGTTAGAGATTATTCGGAGGACTTTTAGAAACTATTACCAGAAAACTCCTCTTATGTGTTGTGCTATTTGTCAAGTTACTCAGGAAGCTTAGTGGTAAGCTATATAATCAAAAAGTTAGAATCATAAGCCCTTGCAACTCTGTTCAAAATTTCAGAAACTTGCTTATGAACAGAATATATAATACAGTTCTGCCAGGAGGCACATTTTTGTATTTTGTATTGTGTTGTTATTTGATGCTGAGTGTGTTCTTTTATGCTATTTTTAGGGGGTGGGAAGATAGTAAGCAGAAATTTATCTATCCTTAGATACCTTTTTTAAGTGTATAATTCAGAAGCTAACAGAGTTGTCATAACCGTAACAAGATAACTGTTTCAAAAATTGTCAAGAGGTGACTCTGAAACCATCTCACTAGCTAATAAAAATAGCAAATAAAAAAGACCATTTAGTCCCTCAATTATGTTTGTTTGGCATCAGTTACCTTATTTCAGAACTTCCAAATTGTAACATCAATTTCAGATCTCATTAAAACAATGAAATCAGACTAAAACAATATAGGCCAGCTTGGCTGAGTCATTAGCAAGGCAGATCTCCAACAAACAGAATAAACCCTCCTGCCCTCCTGTCTTTCTACTCCCATTACTGTCATAGTACAGTGCCAGATTTCCATAAGCACAGGGAAGTGAACTGGTCTGTAGCCCCTCCCTGCCATCATCTTTCAATCTGTTCAGTTTTACCCACATCATGTCATATCTACACAGTGTAATTCATGGAGCTGAATTTACAGGTTATAAACATACCATTAAGATAAGAGATGGAGCTTCAGTGAGCAGGGTTGCCTAGAGTGTGTACTGTTTGCATATCAAAGTGGTCAAAGAATAGGCTCTGAGTCATGTTAACTTAAGAAGGTTTAAAGGAAACATTAATTAAAGTAAAAGAAGCAATCAGATCACAACTTTCCTGTCCCTTTCAAGAAGCATCTTCATAGTTCTAAAGAAAATTAGAATTTTTGACGACAACTACCAATCTTGGTTTGAAAGTAAGAAATTTATCTTCCCTCTTCCCTCTCCTTGTGAGAAATCTCAAAAACAGGCTTCACCTTCCATGGCTATTCTTGAGGGTACATCATTTGGTCCTGAAAATTGAGGGGGAGGGGTGGGATACTGGGGATTGAACTCAGGGACACTCAACCACTGAGCCACATCCACAGCCCTATTTTATATTTTATTCAGAGACAGGGTCTCACTCAGTTGCTTAGCACCTTGCTGTTGCTGAGGCTGGCTTTGAACCCACAATCCTCTTGTCTCAGCCTCCCAAGCCCCTGTGGTTACAGGTATGCACCACCACACCCAGCTAGTCCTGAAATTTTTTAAAGGAAGAATATTTCACCTTTGACCTGACCTTTTGGAATTATATTCTTTACAACACATTTATGAGAAAGATCACTTGTCCTATTTTACTGATAAGAAAACAGATGTGAGCAATCAGCCACATTCCCAAAGACACAGCAAAGCAATTGTGGATGCTGATGAGAACCCCTAGTTACACAGGATTATCTTGCTCAGTCTTAGTGATAGATCCAAATTCAGCATCCATCTTTATTCATGTGGCATCTGATGGTACTATTGAAGTTGCACACAGCTCTCCAAACACCAATCAGTGTGTAGTTAGCCCCCAGGAAAGCAGCCTTTGTTTTTAGCTTTCCTATCCTCCCAGTCAGACCATTTAGGGCTTGTATAATGCCTTATATGTATGTAATGGCTTATATTTTCCATAGAAGTTCATACTTTTTATATTATTTGGCCCAATACTTTCATGAGATACAGAAGAATTGCTATTCCCATGGAGGGATGGTGAGTACCAAGGATTGAACTCAGGGGCACTCAACCACTGAGCCACATCTCCAGCCCTATTTTGAATTTTATTTAAAGACGGGGTCTCACTGAGTTGCTTAGCACCTTGCTTTTGCTGAGGCTGGCTTTGAACTCATGATTCTCCTGCCTCAGCCTTCTGAGCCGTTGTGATTACAGGCATGCCACTACATCTGGCTGCTATTCCCATTTTGTAGTGTAAGAATCTGGAGACTACAAGAACTTAACTATCTTGCAAATTAACTCACTTCTTTTAGCCCAGGTTTAGATATTGGTGGGTGATAATAAGAACAGATCAATTTTTTATTTTTATTTTTTTAGTTTTCAGTAGACACAACATCTTTATTTTATTTTTATGTGGTGCTGCGGATCAAACCCAGCGCCCCGTGCACGCCAGGTGAGCACGCTACCACTTGAGCCACATCCCCAGCCCAGGATAGATTAATTTAAATCCCTTTCCTCTTAAAAAAAATACTAGCCTTCCAGTGAGTTAAACAATCTAGGACTAGACCTCAGGTCCACTGATTTAATGAATATTTATTGAATGCCTACTCTGTGCTAGGTACTATGCTAGGGTTTCTTGACTCCCAGAACAACACACATTCTGCTCTACATCACTGCCTCAAATAAATTCAGAGTGGACTACATAGCATACTCATTGGCTGGCAGGCCATCTGAAGTGCTGAACATAGAAAATTAGCATTGAAATGAGTCCTTCCAATCTAGTGGAGAGAGGTTGAGTGTGTTACTTATCTACACACTAAGAACTTAGCTTCCTCATCCCTGATACCTACCCCACAAAAGGTATACATTTGGTTACAGTAGTTGGATTGACCCAGAAGTTATTTTTCCCTGCTGTAAAACTTTTATTTCATAGAGAAGAAACATTTTTCCTATTTTTACAGATTCTCTGCAAACACAACAAAAACCTGGAGGCTTTGTTCTTACTAGCAGACTGCAGCCATTTTCTCTAAGAAAACATGTCAGTTCTCTCTCTGAGTCCTAAGAAAAATATACCACCATGATTTTATGGTGGTATATATTGAAGGTATACAGGGAAAATAAAGCTAACATCAAAGCTCAAAAGCTGCACTTGAAGTAGGTTTCAATAAAGAATATTTCTTTCTTGTAGGTCAGGAGACAAGAATGAAAATATACCAAATGGTTGAGAGTGTTCAGTTAGAATAGTGGGATTATGGGCTGGGGTTGTAGCTCAGTTGTAGAGTGCTTGCCTTGTATGTGGAAGGCACTGGGTTCGATCCTCAGCACCACATAAAAAAAATAAAGTTATTGTGTCCATCTACAACTACATATAGAATAATGAAATTATGAGGGATTTTTTTCCTTTTCATTACTTTCCAAATTTGTGCAGTTTTGTAGTAGGAAATAAGTGTTTCTTTAAGAAACATGTTTTTTAAGAAACATATCTCATGTGTCTTTACCCTTAAGTAATTTGCTAAACTTTAAAAACCTCCTTGAAATGTATTCAAGCATTATGATATCCCAGTACCTTTTGTAAGGCCCTTGATCTTATCTGGGAGTTTGTGTATAGTTGCAAAGAAAGGAGCTGGTTTCTTTTCATAGGAGGAAGAAAAGAAGGCCTAAGGAAAGTTATTTTCATTCTTGGCTCAGATCCAGAGAATCTTCTTGGAACATTTCAACACTACCAAGCCAAGTCAAGAAGGGAAGGTAGAGACAGCAAGGTGGGAGGATGGTAGAAGGGAGGAATATATTATAAAAGGGCATAAAGAACTTTTAGGGGGTGATGGATATGCTTATTATTTTAATTTTGGTGATAGTTTCATGCATGAATACATATGTCAAAACTCATTTAACTTTTATACTTTCAATAAGTACAGTTTCTTATACATAGATAATTCTCTTAAGAAAACAGCAAAAAATGACAGCAGGGTGGTTGCAAACTTGATATTAAAAAAGAAGGGAGGGGGCTCAGTAGTAGAGCACTTGCCTAGCATGCGTGAGGCACTGGGTTCGATCCTCAGCACCACATAAAAATAAATAAATAAATAAATAAATAAATATAATGAAGATATTGTGTCCATCTACATCTAAAAAATATTTTTAAAAAAGAAGGGAGAGAATCATAGAATTTGATCCAAAGGAATGATCACTTTACATAATTTACATTCAACCCTTTAATCCCTCCATAGGGATCATTTGCTTATATATTCATGAATATATAAGCCTAGATATGTGAGCACTGAACTTCAAAGTGATAATGCAAAGCAAATAAGTCCCCTATTACGTGTCTTCAGAGACAATATTGTGAATTGATAGTAAAAGTAGATATTTAATGGTATTTAATGTTATGGTTTAATAAAACTGACTTTGGAAATAAGACCTGAGGTTCTCATTTTACCCAATTTTTCAACTAAATACCTATAATTTTTGGTTAAGCCAGTTAACTAATAAGGATCTCTGTTATTTAACTAGTAAAATCTGGGGATTTGTCTTGACCTTAAAGATTTATTACAGTTCTGATTTTCATATGACATCTTAGGAAGATCCCATATGCTTTTCCCTTTTTCTGTAACTCACACAAAATAACACACACACACACACACACACACACACACACACACACACACATCTCTTGGTTTCTCAGGGCTTAAAATATCACTGTTGGGAGATTCATTCTTTTGTTCTCAAAAAAAAATTTTTTTTGGTCTTCCTGAGTTAACCATGGGTACTTGCCCTTTTAGAATCCTCATAACTACATCTTTAAAATGTGTATCTTGAGCTTAATCTTACCAATCTCTGAATTTCTAGTCTCTGGATTTCTAATTAAAATATAAACATTACTAGACAAGGAAAGCACTTAAATTATCAGGCATTTCTCTAAGCCTTTGCAACCAGAAAAGTCTTAGGTAGGTCTGCTCTAAATGAATCACAAGGAGTACCATAAAAACAGAAAGGAGCCCCTGAGACAAGAGGATACTACAAAACAAGAATCTCAGATTACTTAAACTTTGGAAGTTTGCCTGTAGTTGTGCTTATGTACATATTTCTGTTTCTTCCTTATGAGCAAGGGAAGCAGCCAGGCAAATGTCTTCCGGGGAAAAATTCTCCCCTCTATTCTTCCAGCATAGCTTCTCTAGACTCTCTGGGAATCTGATGGAATAAAAAAAAAATGGTGTAAAATGATAAAATGGAGCCTGTAATGGGCTAAATGGTAGTCCCCTAAAAGACATGTCCACATCTTAATCTCCAAAACTTTTAAATAATATATGTTAAAAGACTAAATATTTTCTTATGTAATAAAAAGTATGATTAGGTTATGATTAGGTTAAATGACTTGATCTTATCTTTGATTATCTGGGTAGACCCTAAGTGTAATCACATATATCCTTATAAAATTTAGGCAGAAGGATATTTCAAACAGAAAAGGAGGCAATTTAACCTTGGTGGCAATGGAATGGTATGGACAAAAATTAAGTAATATCGACAGCCACCAGAAGCTAGAAGAAACAAAGAACAGATTTTCCTCTAGAGAAGCTGGAAAGTGTGGCCCCACTGATACCTTGACTTTGTGTTTCTAGATTCTAGTACTATGAGAATATAAATTTCTGTTGTTTTAAGCCACCAACATCGTGGCAATTTGTTATGGCAGCCACATAAAATTCATGCTGAGGCCTTACCAAAGGCTCTCCAAAACAAGCCTATATCATCCACCACCTTCTGTCCTTTCCATAAAGCATTTAGTCAAAAAGAATCACTCTTGGGGCTGGGGTTGGTGCTCAGCAGTAGGGTGCTCATCTACCACATGCGAGGCACTGGGTTCAATCCTCAGCACCACATATAAATAAATAATAAATGTCCAGTTACAGCTAAAAAAAATAAAAATTAAAAAAAGAATCACTCTTGGAGCAATGTCAGCAAAAATAAGCAATGTAGGTAGCTCCAAAGTCCCATCCCTTTGCAGAAATATGAAAAAAAAATCAATTTAAAACTGTCAGAACAAATTTGGTCAGAACTCTGGAAAATTGTCAGGTATTGTACATATACATGCACAATCAAGAAAAATACAACTTTAAAACAATAGGAAAGTTTCATGGCAATTTTATTTGCTTTTTCCCTACTGACTACCCAGTCCAGTTACTGTCTTAAAAACAGAAGTTCATTTTGCCAGCATGGGACTGGTCACTGGTTCTGGAAGAACAAACAATCTTACTTGCAAATTACTGCATTTGTCTTAGCCTACATGGAAGTTATCTGAAGCATTGATGCAAGGTACTTATCTTCATTTGATCTAATTCAGAACTCATTCAGGGTGAAAAGGTGAAAGATATTCCTTAGAAACATTGTAAGGTGAACAAACAACTCAAGGTTACCTGGATCAAAATTTATGTTTGGCATGTACAAGACAATGACAAAATCCTTTAAAAAAGAATCTGGGAAAGAATTTCTTTGGGAAATTAGGGCATTCAAAATTACCTGTATATACTGGGCAGTTTAAAAAGTGTCATAAGTGATAAAAAGAAGACATATGTTCATAAAAGAACTAAGAAGGCAAATTTTCACTTCTAAATGATCTGTATGCTTAGTGCAAACAGGGAGTAAAGGCTGAGAAAGAGTTGTTGTAATCTCTCTTCACAAATAGGCAGGCCTTACCCACCTCCTCTTTTCAGACACTGAGCTCCATTTTGTAATTTTAGCCTCTAGTTATTGAAGGAGTACCTCATATAGAGCCAATCTGTAAAAGCTGAAAGAAGTTTCCCCTGCTCCTCCTCCAATGTCTCCTTCTCCTCTTCTCCTCTTCCTCCTTCCTTCTTCACCTCCTGTTCAAAAACATCTCTGTCAAAGCATTAGCTGAGGGCTAGGGTTGTGGCTCAGCGGTAGAGCACTCGCCTAGCACATGTGAGGCCCTGGATTCGATCCTCAGCACCACATAAAAATAAATAAACAAAATAAAGATTTTGTGTCCAACTACAACTAAAAAATAAATATTAAAACAGCATTAGCTGAGCACAGATTAATGGAACAGAAATTTCAGAGAGACCACATATGACAAATAATACAAATTTTACAAAAACAGTTTAGAACAGTACTAAACAAACAGCTACATCTACTGTAAGCAACACAAGCAAATGCTGAAGAGGCCAGATGCCATGGCCCACACCTGTAACCCCAGTGGCTCAGGAGACTGAAGCAGGAGGATCACAAGTTCAAAGCCAGCCTCAGCAATAGCGAGGCACTAAGCAACTCAGTGAGACCCTGTCTCTAAATAAAATACAAAATAGAACTGGGGATGTGGCTCAGTGGTGGAGTGCACCAGAGTTCAATCCCCGGTACCCCCTCAAAAAAAAAATTGCTGAAGAGGGGTAAGAATCTGATTTCCAGAGTTATCACATTATTCAAAATGTTCAGTTCTCAACAAAAATTTTCCAAATGCAAACTTTTTTTTTTAAGAGAGAGTGAGAGAGGGATAGAGAGAGAGAATTTTAATATTTATTTTTTAGTTATCGGCGGACACAACATCTTTGTTTTGTATGTGGTGCTGGGGATCGAACCCAGGCTGCACGCATGCCAGGCGAGGGTGCTACCACTTGAGCCACATCCCCAGCCCTCCAAATGCAAACTTACCAAGAAAGTATAATGCATCCACAGAAGCAATTAATGGACACTTTGCCTGAGGAAGCATAGACATTGGACATATCTACTGTCTTAAATATGCTCAAAGAGATAAGGAAACCATGAACAAATATCTAAAGGAAAGCAGGAGAATAATATATGGAGAAATATTAAATAACAAAAAAATAATAGATTTTTAAAAATATTTTTAGTTCAAGATGGACACAATACCTTTATTTTTTCTTTTTTTATTTCTTACATACATGACATTAGTGGAATGCATTACATTCATAATTATGCATTCACAGCACAATTTTTCATAACTCTGTGTATAAAGTATGTTCATGCCGAATTTTGCCATTATACATGAGCTCTTATATTTTTTTGCAATACAATCCTTAATACACCTTTATAGCACAATTTATCATATCTGTTTGTATATAAGGTATGTTGACACCAAATTCACATCTTCATACATGTATTTTGTATAATGATGACCATCTCCTTCCACCATCCTTGCTATTCTCCTTCTCCCTCCCTTTCCCTCCCACCCCTATTACCTATCTAGAGGTAATCTTCCTCCCATGTTCTCCCTCCCTACCCCACTTTGAGTCATTCCCCTTATATCAGAGAAAACATTCGGCATTTGTTTTTTGGGGATTGGTAAACTTCACTTAGCATTATTTTCTCTAACACCATTCATTTACCTGCAAATGCCATAATCTTATTCTTTTTTAGTGCTGAGTAATATTCCATTGTGTATAAATGCCACATTTTTTTATCCATTCATCCAATGAAGGACATCTAGGTTGGCTCCACAGTTTAGCTATGGTGAATAGTGCTGTTATAAATATTAATGTGGCTGTGTCCCTGTAGTATTCTATTTTTAGGTCCTTTGGGTATAGTCTGAGAAGAGGAATAGCTGGGTCAAATGGTGATTCCATTCCCAGCTTTCCAAGGAATCTCCATACTGCTTTCCTAATTGGCTGCACTAATTTGCAGTTTCACCAGCAGTGTATGAGTGTACCTTTTTCCCCACATCCTTGCCAACACTTGTTGTTATTTGTCTTCATAATGGCTGCCATTCTTACTGGAGTGAGATGGTATCTTAGAGTAGTTTTGATTTTCATTTCTCTGATTGCTAGAGATGATGAGCATTTTTTCATATATTTGTTTGGTTTTTTTATTTTTTTCCATTTTTTAATTTCTTTTAATTAGTTACACATGATAGTACAATGATCTTGACATATCATGCATTTGAATCAGATGGGACATAATTTCTCATTTCATATATTTGTTGATTGATTGTATATCCTCTTCTGAGAAGTGTCTGTTCAGGTCTTTGGCCCATTTACTTATTGGATTATTTGGGGGGTTTTGGTGCTTATCTTGTTGAGCTCTTTATAGACCCTAAAGATTAGAGCTCTATCTGACGTGTGAGGGGTAAAAATTTGCTCCCAGGATGTAGGCTCCCTGTTCACCCCACGGATTATTTCTTTTGTTGAGAAAAAACTTTTTAGTTTGAATCCATCCCATGTTGATTCTTGGTTTTAATTCCTGTGCTATAGGAGTCTTATTAAGGAAGTTGGGGCCTAGCCCCACATGATGAAGATTAGGGCCTACTTTTTCTTCTATTTGACGCAGAGTCTCTGGTTTAATTCCTAAATCCTTGATCCATTTTGAGTTGACTTTTGTGCATGGTGAGAGATAGGGATTTAATTTCATGTTGTTGCATATGGATTTCCAGTTCTCCCGGCACCATTTGTTGAAGATGCTATCCTTTCTCCAGTGCATGCTTTTGGCACCTTTGTCTAATATAAGATAGTTGTAATTTTGTAGGTTAGTCTCTGTGTTCTCTATTCTCTACCATTGGTCTACCAGCCTGTTTTGATGCCAGTACCATGCTATTTTTGTTACTACAATACCTTTATTTTATTTATTTTTTTAATGTGGTGCAGAAGATTGAACCCAGGGCTTCACACATGCTAGGCAGGTGCTCTATCACTGAGCCACAACCCCAGCCCAAGAATATATATTTTTTTAAAGAATGAAACAGAAATCCTAGAGCTAAGAGTCAGAAAAACTGAAATGAAAAAACTCACAATACCAATTGTGAATAGGTAGAAAAAGGAATCAGTGAACTGGAAAGATAGATCTGTTTAAATTATCCAGTCTGAGCAGCAGAAAGAATGAACAAAAATAAACTGAATGGAGCCTGAGTCCTGTACACATGTGTCCTGGTACACATATGTACATATCATCCTGGTACACATATGTCCAAGGTATGAAGCACCATATCTACAGAGATTACTTGTAAAAATTGGAGAAATATTGTCCTATACATCTCTGGACAAGGAAACTCGTGCTTTATTACTGAATTGTCTTTACAATTCCTAACACACATGACAAAGACTTCTGAAACTTTGGGTTTAATTCCAAGTAACTCTTCCTGAGTAACCTTGGAAAGCTATGTAAAAGGTGATGATATTGTCTTATGTTTGAATCTCTATAAATACCATTTTTTATTTCAACCATTCTGTTGTTCAAATGACATACTTTGAAGACATTAGTGTATAACAGAATCTGTTTTCTCTTTTATTATAAACAGGGAAAATAAAAGAGGTTACAGCCATGTATCTTTTCAATTTTATTGGTACATAATAATTATGCATAATAGTGGGGATCATGATAACATATTAATAAAGGCATGTAAAATAATTTTGTCATTTTCATTTCTCAGTACTTCCTCTTGCCTTTCCATTCTACCTCCCAATGATTCCTTCATCTTATCTGCTGGTGTTCCTTCTATTTTCATGAGATCTCTTTTTTCTCTATTTCCACATATAGGAGAAAACATATGACACTTGACTTTTTGAATCTGGCTTAGTTTGCTTTCAGTTCAATTAATTTTCCTGCAAATGACATCATTTTTTTTTCTTTATGGCTGAATAAAACTCCACTGTGTATATATACACATAGGCTAATTCCATAACTTGGCTATTGAGAATTGTGTTACTATAAATGTGGGCATGCATGTATCGCTGTATTATATTGTTTCAATGATTTTGGATAAATATCAAGGAGTAGTATAGCTGGGTAATATGGCGCTTCCATGCCTAGTCTTTTCTTTTTTAACAGGCATTAATACCTCCAATTTTTATTTTTGTATTTATTTATTCTAATTTGATATACATGACAGCAGAATGCATTTCAATTCATAGTACAAATATAGAGCACAATTTTTCATGTGTCTAGTTGTACACAAAATAGAGTCACAACATTAGTGTCTTCATACATGAACTTAGGATAATGGTGTCTATGTCATTCCACCATCTTTCCTGCCCCTATGCCCCCTCCCTTACCCTCCCTCCCCTTGCCCTATCTAGAGTTCATTCATTCCTCCCATGCTCCCCCGACCCATCTCCATTATGGATCAGTATCCTCATATCAGAGAAAATATTTGGCATTTGGTTTTGGGGAATTGGCTTACTTCACTTAACATAATATTGTCCAACTCTATCCTAATTTGTTATATATGACTGCAGAATGTAATTCATTTCATTTACACATATAGAGCACATTTTTTCAAGACTGGTTGTACACAAAGTATTTTCACACCACTCATGTCTTCATACATGTACTTGGGGTAATGATGTCCATGTCATTCCACCATCTTTCCTACCTCCATACCCGCTCCCTTTTCCTCCCTCCCTTTTGCCCTATCTAAAGTTCCTCCATTCCTCCCATGGTCCGTCCCCCCACCCATGGCCATTATGAGTCAGCATCCTCAAGTCTAAAATATTTGGCCTTTGGTTTTTTGGGCTTGGCTTACTTCACTTAGCATTATATTCTCCAACTCCATGCATTTACCTGCAAATGCCATGATTTTATTCTCTTTTAATGCTGAGTAATATTCCACAGTTTCTTTATCCATTCATCTACTGATGGGCATCTGTGTTGGTTCCACAATTTAGCTATTGTGAATTGTGCAGCTATCAACATTGATGTGGTTGTGTCCCATTGATGTGTCTGTGTCCCATTGTGGCTGTTTTTAAGTCCTTTGGGTATAAACCAGGAGTGGGATAGCTGCATCAAATGGTGGTTCCATTCCAAGTATTCTAAAGAATCTCCATACTGCTTTCCAGATTGACTGTACCAATTTATAGTCCCTCCAGCAATGTATGAGTATGCTTTTCCCCCCACATCCTTGCCAACACTTATTATTGCCTGTATTCTTGATAGTTGCCATTCTGACTGGAGTGAGATGAAATCTTAGAGTAGTTTTGGTTTGCATTTCTCTAATTGCTAGAGATATTGAACATTTTTTTCATATATTTGTTGATTGATTGTATAGCCTCTTCTGAGAAGTCTCTCTTTACTTCCTTGGCCCATTTATTGATTGGGTTATTTGGGTTTATTTATTGGTGGTGGTGGGTTTGTTTTATTTATTTATTTATTTATTTATTTATTTATTTATTTATTGGTGTTAAGGTTTTTGAGTGCTTTATATATGTAGAGATTAATGCTCTGATGATCTGCTGTGCTTGTGGTAAAGATTTGCTCCCTTCTGTAGGCTCTCTGTTCACCTTACTGATTATTTCTTTTGCTGAGAAGAAGCTTTTTGTTTTGAATCCATCCCATTTATTAATTCCTGGTTTTAATTCTTGCACTATTAAGAGTCTTAATAAGGAAGGGGCCTAATCTGACATGATGGAGATTTGGGCCTACTTTTTCTTCTATTAGTTGCAAGGTCTCTGGTTTAATTCCTAGATCCTTGATCCACTTTGAGTTGAGTTTTGTGCATGGTGAGAGATAGGGTATTAATTTCATTTTGTTACATGTGGATTTCCAGTTTTCCCAGCACCATTTGTTGAAGAGACTATCTTTTCTCCAATATATGTTTTTGGCGCCTTTGTCTAATATGAGATAAGTGTAATTATGTGGGTTTGTCTCTGGGTCCTCTATTCTGTACCACTGGCCTACATGTCTATTTTGGTGCCTGTTGAGAGCCACAGCCGAAGGGGCCCCAGCAAACTTCCAGCTGCCAGCAAACTTCCAGCTGCCGGCTGATGATTGGCTCACAGCGGCCCCAGCAACATCTAGCTGATTGGCTCCTCTGTGGTGATGCTCATTGGGCTGTTTCCCTGCCCTTTCAGACCACGGAGCTACTCATTGGGGGACTTTTTTGGCTCTGCCCACGCGACCCAGCCAATCGGCCTCAAGAGCAGGAGGATTGTGGGAGGTGGTGAGGCTTGTGGTTGAGGGAGAGGCTTGTGGGAAGCCGGTGGTGGCAGTTGGGCTCTGAGGGTTTTTCCTGAGGAGCTGTTTTGTTTGGCCTGTGTGGTTCTAAAAATAAAGTTTGTTTCTTTTGACAAGTGGCTCCTGAAGTGTGCCCAGCCAGACTGCGGCAGGTGCCAATACCATGCTGTTTTTGTTACTATTGCTCCGTAGTATAGTTTAAGATCTGGTATAGTAATGCCATGAGCTTCACTCTTCTTGCTAAGGATTGCTTTGGCTATTCTGGGTCTCTTATTTTTCCAGATGAATTTCATAATTGCTTTTTCTATTTCTATGAGGAATGTCATTGGGACTTTGATTGGGAATGCATTGAATCTGTATACTGCTTTTGGTAGTATGGTCATTTTGACAATATAAATGCTGCCTAGTCAAGAACAAGGTAGACCTTTCCATCTTCTAAGACCTTCTTTAATTTCTTTTTTTAGCATTCTATAATTTTCATTGTAGCGGTCATTCATCTCTTTTGTTAAATTGATTCCCAAGTATTTTATTTTTTTGAGGCTATTGTAAATGGGGCAGTTTTCCTAGCTTCTCTTTCTGAGGACTTGTCACTGATGTACAGAAATGCCTTTTATTTATGGGTGTTGATTTTATTTCCTGCTACTTTGCTGAATTAGTTCTAGAAGATTTCTGGTGGAATTTTTTGGGGTCTTCTAGGTATAGAATCATATTGTTAGCAAATTGTGATAATTTAAGTTTTTATTTTCCTATCCATATCCCTTTAATTTCTTTCATCTGTCTAATTGCTCTAGCTAGAGTTTCAAGGACTATATTAAATAGAAGTGGTGAAAGAGCGAATCCCTGTCTTGTTCCATTTTTTTAGAGGGAATGCTTTCAATGTTTCTCCATTTAGAATGATGTTGACCTTGGGCTGAGGTATGTTCTTGATATCCCTAGTATTTCTAGTGTTTTGAACATGAAGGGGTACTCTAGTTTTTTAATTATTTTTTTTGTTTTCAATGAACCTTTATTTTTTATTTATATATATGCAGTGCTGAGACTCGAACCCATTGCCTCACACATGCTATGCAAGTGCTCTACCACTGAGCCACAACCCTAGCCCTGGGGTACTGTATTTTGTCAAATTTTTTTTTGCATCTGTTGAGATGATCATATGATCCTTATCTTTTTTAAATATTTATTTTTTAGTTGTAGTTGGACATGATACCTTTATTTTTTTACTTATTTTTATGTGGTGCTGAGGATGGAACCCAGGGCCTCTCACATGCTAGGTGAGTGCTCTACTGCTGAGCCAGCCCTGATTCTTATCTTTAATCTATTGATGTGATGAATTACATTTATTGATTTCCATATGTTTAAGTCTATTGAAGTGATAAATTACATGTATTGATTTCCATGTTGTACCAACTTTGCATCCCTGGGATGAACCCCACTTGATCATGGTGCACTATCTTTTTGATATGTTTTTGTATTCAATTTGCCAGAATTTTATTGAGTTTTTGCATCTAAGTTTATTAAAGATATTGGTCTGAAGTTTTCTTTCTTTGACGTGTGTTTATATGGTTTTGGAATCAGGGTGATATTGGCCTCATAGAACAATTTTGGAAGTGTTCTCTCTTCTTCTACTTCATGAAATAGTTTGAGAAGTATTGGTATTAGTTCTTCTTTAAAGATCTTATAGAACTCAGTTGTGTATCCATCTGGTCCTGGGCTTTTCTTGGTTGGTAGGCTTCTGATGGCTTCTTCTATTTCATTACTTAAAATTGAATTGTTTAACTTGTGTATATCATCCTGATTCAGTTTGGGCAAATCATATAACTCAAGAAAATTTTCAATGCCTTTGGTATTTTCTATTTTATTGAAGTACAAATTTTCAAAATAATTTCTTATTAGTTTCTGTATTTCTGTAGTGTCCATCATGATATTTCCTTTTTCATCACAGATTCTAGTAATTTGAGTTTTCTCTCTCCTTCTCTTTGTTAGCATGGCTAAGAGTTGATCAAGTTTATTTATTTTTTCAAAGAACCAACTTTTTCTTTTGTCAATATTTTGAATTGTTTCTTTTGTTTCAATTTCATTGATTTCAACTCTGATTTTAATTATCTCCTGTATTCTACTGCTTTTGGTGTTTGTTCTTCTTTTTCTAGGTCTTTGAGATGTAATGTCATCCTTTAATTCATAGAACATTTTAATTATGTACGTCCTGAACTCCTTCTCTGGCATTTCTCTTGTTATGCTGGCCATGGATTCTAACAGAAAATTTGGGACCCTTTCTTCCCTTGTTTTTTCATGTTGTTTATGTGTCTTCCCTTCTAGCACTGCAGATCTGAGGCATTACAGTTTTTACCTTGTAGGTTTATAGTGTCCCTGCAGGGTTCCAATACCTCTCCTTTAAGGGGGAGAACAATGTGAACAGATCCCAATACAAACAATACACAACCTTAAACCAAATGGCTGCTATTAAGACATTTATGGTTTTGTGACAATATACAGAAATGGTGAGTTCACTTATTATCTACAATATGAACAGTAGTTTGCAAAAGGGTCTCCAATTTCTGATGGTGGACAAAGTACCAAGGGTAAGGTTTAGGATGATATGTTGAGGGGGTTTGGAGGTGAAGATATAGAGTTATAAGATCTTAAAAAGCATGAAAGAGAAATCCAAAGAAGTTGACTAGTATCAGGAGAAAAGAGAGAAAGTAATTTTGGGGAGACAAGTAAATGGGAAGAGAATAGAGTACAAAAAAAAAGAAACATAAATATTGAGAAAAATAGAAAATGTAAAAATAGGAGATAAAAGAATATACAACACAATTGTAATACACTATTTATATATCCCAGTCCTCGGTAGCCTAATTCATGAAAAATTCTTGGTTTCACAAATGTTGGGGATGTAAGGGCAGAAGAAGAGAGAGAGAGAAAAAATCTTGAAGGAAGATACAAGAATGGTTTTTGTTGGAATTCAGTATCTTTCCTGCTTCCCTTCTCATCCAGTAGGTGGGGATGTCTGTTATTTGCTGGTATCTCCACCCTCAAGATGGTGAGGGTTACTAGAGTGAAAGGGTTAGTCTTGGGGGCGGAGCTCTTGGAGGTGGGGTATAGCACTTGCCAGTTCCTGATGGGAGACTGCCCCCCAAGGATCTCCTTTGGGACCCACTTATATAGCCTGTAAACCTCACAATTTCTCGTCTCTAATTTAGTCTCCAAATGTATCTCACTCACCCCCTCCCTTTCTACTTCCCAGTCAGGAACCTCTCTCTCCAGAGGTCTTGTGGGCTATGCTCTGGGAGCTGGGATCTGTCAGGGTGAGCCATTTTGTATTAGGCAGTTCAGGACCAGATTTTGTGAGCTACGAACCAGCTCCACCTGCATAGCCACAAGCAGTGTGCGGGTTTAGCAGCTGCTGGGGATTAGGGAAATTGGGGACTAAAGGTTCCTTAATATTGCTTCTAAGACTCAGCTGGTGTTCCAAGCGGGGTGGCCAGGCGGGGGGGGGGGGGGGGGTTGCCCCAACTAAAGATGGCAAAGAAGGTATCCCAAAATGGAGGCAGGTGCTTTCAGCGATGGGGTGTCAGGTCCAGTGGGGCCAGAGGGTGGCGTAGGCATCTGTGTCATGTGTAGTGTTGTGGCTGGGGGCTGTCTCCAGACCCTGTGTAGTGTCCCCAGGTGCAGGCTACTGCATGTAGGGGACTATGGCCATGGTTGAAGTGTCCCAAGATAGAGGCAACAGGGAGAGCCCCATTTAGGTAGATGGGGATCCACACGGGATGGCGTC
Source organism: Urocitellus parryii (assembly GCF_045843805.1). NCBI lineage: Eukaryota > Metazoa > Chordata > Mammalia > Rodentia > Sciuridae > Urocitellus > Urocitellus parryii. The sequence goes on from NC_135547.1 coordinate 78,257,606, forward strand.
TGGAGTTTCTGTGTATGTGCAGTGGCCAGGTGTCCTGAGTGGGAGTGGTGGCTGCGATTCCTGTGGGGGTGGGTGGCTAGGAGTCCTGCTTGAGTGCTAATGCCAGTGGTCTTGCTCATGCACCCAGAGGTCCTGCGTGGGCGAGTGGCTAGGCATCCTGTGCTGACACTGAGCCCATGCCTAGTCTTTTGAATGGAATCTCCATACTGATTTCCTTAGTGGTTGTACAAATTTACAATCCCACAAACAATGTTGTAAGATTTCCTTTCCTGGGGCTGGAGTTGTGGCTCAGTGGTAGAGCACTTCTCTGGCATGCGTGAGGCCCTGGATTCGATCCTTAGCACCACATATAAATAAATAAAATAAAATAAGATCCATTAAAAAAAAAGAATTATTTTCCCACACATCTTTGCCATCATTTATTGTTTGTGTTCTTGAGGATTCCCATTCTAGCTGGAGTGAGATGAAATCTCAGTGTAGTTTTGATTTTCATTTCCTGATTGCTAAGGATGATGAACCTCTTTTCCTATATTTGTTGGCCATTTGTACTTCTTCTTTTAAGAAATGTCTTTTTAGCTCATTTGCTCATTTATTAATTGGGTTGTGTGTGTGTGTGTTCTTGTATCTGTGTGTACATGTATGTACTTTATATAGTTCTTTATATATATTGGACATTAATCCTCTTTCAGGGAGTAACTGGTAAAAATTTTCTCCCATTCCCATTCTGTAGGTTTTCTCTTGATATTCCTGTTTTATTTTCTGTGAAGAAACTTTAACTTGATGCCATCCAATTTATTAATTCTTGTTATTATTTCCTGAGCTTCAGGAGTCCTGTTGAATTTGTTGCCTGAACCTATTTTTTTATTTTAATTCATTGCTCAATATTTATTGAATAACTTTTATTTCATTATACAGGACAATTGCATGCCCATTATTACAAAATAAACACAAGACAACAGTCACAAATTTAAATGCTCTAGCTTAGTTACAGATTCTATTTACATTTAACCAGTGATTTTAGACAGGATTGGGGTTCAAATCACTTATGGAATATTTTCAAAATTATATACTTCCTTCCGTGCCCTGCCAGTTGTATTCACTGGATGAGTGGCTATCTGGATGAATGTATTTTGGAGATTCTTCCTAAGTGATTTTGAAGTTTTCTATTTTGAGAACTTTGTATTTAGATTTTTCTCTCTTAGACCTTGTATTCTTCATTTTTTTAAATAGTTACACATGACAGTACAATGATCTTGACAATTCATACATTTGAATCAAATGGGGTATAATTTCCCATTTTTCTGATTGTACAGGTTGGGAGGGGAGGTATAGGAAGGGCAGCAGAATAAAATAGACATTAATATTGCTGTATGTATATAGGTGATTTTATGACCAATGTGATTCTGCAGCCTGAACCTATTTTTTAGTGTTGGCCCTATGCTTTCTTCTGGCAGTTGCAAAGTTTCTGGACTAATAACTAAGTCTTTGATCAATCTTGAGTTGATTTTTGTGCAGGATGAGAAAGAGGCATCTACTCTCATCTTCCACATATGTCTATTCAGTTTTCCCAGTACCATTTGTTCAAAAGGCTATCTTTTCTCCAATGTATGTTTTTAGCACTGTTAGAGGTTGGATATGAGGTGTCCCCCAAAAGCTCCTGTGTTAATGCAGGAATATTCAGAGGCAAAGTGATTGAATTGTGAAAGCTCTAAGCTAATCAATCCATCCTAGTTTTTTTTATATGTTGTTGATTGACCTTTATCAATTTATTTATTTATTTATTTATGGTGCTGAGAATCAAACCCAGTGCCTCACGCTGAGCCGTAGTCCCAGCCCCTCCATCCTAGTTTGAATGGCCTGAGTGGTAACTGGAGGAAAGTGGGGAATGGCTAGAGGAGGTGGGTCACTGGAGGCATGCTCTGAAAGTATTCATTTTCTCTATGCCTCTTCATTTCCCATCCTCTGCTTCCTGGCCAGCCATGAATGGAGAAGCTGGTTTTGAATTTGCAGTTCTCCTTTCTCAGCCTCCCAAGCTGCTGGGATTACAGGTGGGTGCCATGGCACTTAGCCAACTATTAATTTTTGTATGCTGATTTTATACACTACTACTTTGCTGCATTTACCAATTCAGGAAACCTTCCAGTGAAGCTTTTGGAATCTTCTAAGGATAGGATCATATCACCTGCAGTGATAATTTGGCTTCCACCATGTCCTTTTACCATGATGTTCTGCCTCATCTTGGGCCCAGAGCACTGGACTCAGCTGACCATGGACTAACTTCTAAAATCATAAGCCAAAATAAACTCTCCTTCCTCTAAGGTGTTCTTGTGGGGTATTTTGGTCACAGTGACAAAAATCTAACACAAGCACCTTTATCAAAGATCATATAACTCTATCTGTGTGGGTTTAATTCTATGTCTTTTATTCCATTCTTTTGGCCTGTATGTCTTCTTTGCCAGAACCATGTTGCTTTAGTTACTATAACCCTCTAGTATTATTTGAAATTGGGTATTGTAATGTCTCCAGTATAGCTCTTTCTGCTCAGAATTGCTATTCTGGTTCTTTTGTTCTTCTATATAAATTTTAGAACTTTTTTTTCTAAATCTGTGAAGAATGTCATTAGTATTTTGATGGAGATTGGATTGAACCTATAGATCACTTTTGGTAATATGGCCATTTTAAGGATATTAATTAGCCTATCCATGAACATGGGATTTATTTTGAATCTTCTAGAATCTTCTTCAATTTCTTCTTTCAGTATTCTGTAATTTTTGTTGTTGAGCCCTTTCATCTCTTTGGTTAGATTAATTCCTATATATGTATGTTTGTTTGTTTCTAAGCTATCATAAATTGAATTGTTTTCTTGATTTCTTTCTCAGCAGATTTTCATTTTATGTGTATGGGAATGCTACTGATTTTTTTTTTTGTATTAGGTATTGAACCCAGGGGCCCTTAAATACTGAGCCACATCCCCAACCCTTTTTTATATTTTATTTAGAGACAGGGTCTCACTGAGTTGCTTCGTACCTTGCTAAATTGCTGAAACTGGCTTTGAATTCTCCTGCCTTAGCCTTCGAAGCCACTGGGATTATAGGTGTGCACTATGGTGCCTAGCCAGCTATTGATTTTTTTTCATATATTATTTTTTTTTAGTTGTCAATGGAAATTTATTTATTTATGCAGTGCTTAGAATTGAACCCAGTGCCTCAAACTTACTAGGCAATTGTTCTACCACTGAGCTATGACTCAAGCCCAGCTATTGATTTTGATTTGGGGAGGTGATACTGGGGATTGAACTCAGGGGTGCTCAACCACTGAGCCACATCCCCAGCCCTATTTTGTATTTTATTTAGAGACAGGGTCTCACTGAGTTGCTTACTGCCTTGCTTTTGCTGAGACTGGCTTTGAACTCACGATCCTCCTGCCTCAGACTACCGAGCTGCTGGGATTACAGGCCTGCACCACAGTGCCCGGCCCAGCAATTGATTTTTTTATGCTGATTTTATACACTACACTTTGCTGCATTTATCAGGTCAGGAAATCTTTCTGTGGAGCTTTCAGAATCTTCTAAGGATAGGATCATATCACCTGCAGTGATAATTTGGCTTCTTCTTTTCCTATTTACATCCTTTTTATTTATTTATTAATTTTTTTAACAATTGTAGATGGGGGCTGGAGATGTGGCTCAGCGGTAGCGCGCTCGCCTGGCATGCATGCGGCCCGGGTTCGATCCTCAGCACCACATACCAACAAAGATGTTGTGTCCGCCGAGAACTAAAAAATAAATATTAAAAAATTCTCTCTCTCTCTCTCTCTCTCTCTCTCTCTCTCTCTCTCCTCTCTCACTCTCTCTTAAAAAAAAAAAACAATTGTAGATGGACAGCATGACTTCATTTCTTTAGTTTTTAATGCAGTGCTAAGGTTCAAACTCAGTGCCTCACACATGCTAGGCAAGGACTCTACCACTGAGCTACAGCCCCAACCCCACTTTTATTTTTGTTTCATTTGTCTAATTGCACTAGCTAAAAGTTCAAAAACTATATTGAATAAGAGTAGTGAGGGTGAACATTCTTCTATTGTTCTTGATTACAAAGGAAGGGCTTTTAGTTTATCTACATTCAGCATAATGTTAAATTTAGTTTGTTATACGTAGTCTTTATGATGTTGAGGAAAGATCCTTTTCCCTAGTGTCTCAATGGTTTCTATCATAAATAGGTGCTGAATTTTATCAAAGGCTTTTTCTGCATTTATTGAAATAATCAAATTATTTTTGTCCTTCATTCTATTTATGCAATGTATTGAATTTATTGATTTGCATATTTTGAACTATCCTTACTTGCACCCCTGGAGTGAAATCAACCCCATCATGGTGTAAAATCTTATAATGTATTCTTGACTTTGATTTGTTAAAGTTAAAATATGTTAAAATATAAACATTTTATTAAAAATGTTTATATCAATGTTCATCAAGAATATTGGTCTGCAGTTTTCTTTCCATGATGTGTCATCTGGTTTTGTTATCAGGGTGTTACCAGCTTTCTAGAATGAGTGTGGGAGTGTTCCCTCCTTTTCTATTTCATGGAGTAATGTGAGAAGCATTGTCATTAGTTCTTTTTTAAAGATCCAGTTGAATTTAGCTGTGAATCTGAGTTCCTGGTCCTAGGCTTTTCTTTGTTGGGAGACTTTGTATTATTGCTTCAATCTCATTGCCTGTTGGTCCATTTAGATTTTCTATATCCTCTTCATTCAATTTGGTTAATTCATATGTGTCTAGAAATTTATCCAATTCTTCTAGAAGTTTCCAAAATTGCGGAGAGCCATAGCCTAGTCAGAATGACGCATGGCATTTTTGCCAGAATGGAGTGGTTGAGAGGTGACCCCAGCAAGCCATTGAGATGATGATGGTTATGTTAAGCTGTTTATTCAATTGTATATTAGACCCCTGCTGTCTGCCTCAGGCTCCGGGATTCCTGGAGAGTTCATGTTGGTTCTGGAAGTGCCGGAGGAGGGATTTCCGGTTGGTGTGTGGTGTGTGCTGGGAGAAAGCCCCGTGCCTGATGTTCCTTCGTGGGAGTTCGGAAATAAAGTTTGTTCCTGCTTGAATGTCTCGTGATTTGTGCCCAGCCAGACTGCGGAACAAAATAGTCCCTAATGATCATCTGGATTTTAGTGATATCTTTTGTGATATCTCCTTTCTTGTCTCAAATTTTATTAATTTGGCTCTTATCTTTTAGTTAATCTATCAGTTTATCAATATTGCTTAAATTTTCAAAGAACAAACTCTTTGATTCATTGATTCTTTGTATTTTTATTCTCTATTTCAATAATTCCATCTAGGATCTTAATTATTTCTTTCCTTCTGCTAGTTTTTAGTTTAGTTTGTTATTAGTTTTCTAAGACCTTGAGATGAAATCATAAGGTGATTTATTTGGGATGTTTGGGATCATTCTGATTTTTTATGTAGGCACTCGTATGTATAAACTTCCCTCTCAGAACTTCGAAGTGTCCCAAAAATTCTGATACATTGTATAGCTACTCTCAATTGATTTTAAGAATTTTAAAATTTCTCCCCTGTGTTTCTTCTATGACCCATTCATTATTCAAAGGTCTATTGTTCAATTTCCATGTGTTTATATAGTTTCTGTAGTTATTCTTGCTTTTTTCACTTAAAATTGTTACCTGTATTTTTTTTTAATTTTTCTTTTTTAGTTATAGTTGAACACAATGCCTTTATTTTATTTATTTTTATGTGGTGCTGAGGATAGAACCCAGGGCCTCACACATGCTAGGCTAGCACTCTAATGCTGATCCACCACCCCAGCCCGTTACCTGTATATTTAATGATGTTAATAAGCAAGATACATTCTGTAGAGTATGTAATTGTCTAGTTGACAAAACTGGTTTTGAATGTTACAGGTGCTATTCTTTTGACACTATTCACTTTTATGTATATTAATGACACATGACAAAATGCTGATTTCTAGTTCCAAGGTCAATTTAATGTTTATATCTGAACACACTCACCATTTATGCTCCTTTTATTTATTTATTTATTTAATTTTTTTTTTTAGTTGTAGATGAACACAATGCCTTTATTTTGTTTATTTATTTTTATGTGGTGCTAAGGATTGAACCCAGTGCCTCACACATGCTAGACAAGGGCTCTACTGCTGAACCCCAGCCCCAGCCCCTGTGTCCTTTTTAAAAATGGTGCTTCCAATAAAGAGTTCATTCTTCTCAAGTCATTCATATTATTTGTTAGGCAATTTATCTTTGATCAGAATGTTTTTTTTTAAAGAGAGAGTGAGAGAGGAAAGAGAGAGAGAGAGAGAGAGAGAGAGAGAGAGAGAATTTTTTAATATTTATTTATTTTTTAGTTCTCGGCGGACACAACATCTTTGTTGGTATGTGGTGCTGAGGATCGAACCCCAGCTGCACGCATGCCAGGCGCGCGCTACCGCTTGAGCCACATCCCGAGCCCTCTTTTTTATTGATTTTTGAAAAAAATAAATGACAGCGGAATGCATTACAATTCTATTACATATATACAGCACAATTTTTCATATCTCTGGTTGTATATAAAGTATGTTGACACCCAATTCGAGTCTTCATACATGTACTTTGGGTAATGATGTCCATCATATTCCACCATCCTTGCTAACTCCCTGCCCCCTCCCTTCCCCTCCCTCCCCTCTTCCCTATCTAGAATTCATCTATTCCTCCCATGCTCCCCCTCCCTACCCCACTATGAGTCAGCCTCCTAATATCAGAGAAAACATTCTGCATTTGTTTTTGGTGGTGGGGGGTTGTGTTTGCGTTTAATTCATGTTGTAACAGCATGTAGCTACAGTTCTCGGAAAAGTAAATCTTTTAAGAATATTTTTCAGATTTTTAATAAAATTTTCTCTACAGTTAAAAAAGAAAAAGAAAAAATTGTCACCAAAAAATATAAACACCAACACTATCTTTTGAAAGTAAATGAGAGCTGGGTGCATTAGTAATCTCAGAGACTCAGGAGTCTGAAGCAGGAGGATTCAAGTTTGACCCAGCCTTTGCAACCTAGAGAGACCCTGCCTCAAAATAAAAAATTTTTTAAATTTTTTTGTAGTTGTTGATGGACAGAATGCCTTTATTTTAATTGTTTATTTTTTTATGTGGTGCTAAGAATCAAACCCAGTGCCTCACACATGCTAGGCAAGCACTCTACCACTGAGCTATAGCCCCAGCCCCATCAAAATAAAAATTTTATTTTATTTTTTTTTATTTATTGTTTTAGTTTTTGGTGCTAAGGATCGAACCCAGGCCAGGCAAGCTCGCTACCGCTTGAGCCACATCCCCAGCCCAGAAATAAAAATTTTAAACAGGGCTAGGGGTAGAGTACTTCTGGTTCAATACCCAGAACCACAAAAAAAATGAATGAAAAGTTAAGACAGTTTCAAATAATAAAAGCTGAGAAAGTTCTCCACTAGTCGAGTTACCCTACAAAAAATACTAAAATGAGTCCATGAGGCTGAAATGAAAACTCATTAAACAGAACTTGAAGTCATGTGAAGAAATAAATAACACTGATAAGAGTGACAACATAGGCAAATATAGAAGGCATTATCATTGGACTCTTTATTTCTTCCATGATTTTAAAAGTATATAAAACCCTTGTAAATCTATGTTAATGAGCACACCATCTATGAAGATATAATCTGTACAACAACATAAGAGGAAGGGAAGATTCATATGAGATCTAAGTTTTTGTATGCTATTGAAACCATGTTAGTAATAATTCAAATTTAGTTGCTAGAAATTTAGGAGATATATATATATATATATATATATATATAATTTATATATATATATAATTATATATATAATTTTTTTAAGAATACTCACAAAGTCCACGCAAAGTCCATGGACCACACCACCATCGGAATCCCACGCAAGACATTGTGAGGATGGCCTTAGGCCTGTGCCTAGTCTCACCTGGCATTCCAAAAGGAGCCCTCCACTATGACCCTCAGGCACAAACAAGTCACTTCTCCCCACCCTGATAAATTCAGAGTGAAGTCTCTGCAGGCTGTCCTAGCCCTCTAAGAGGTAAAGGTGAGAAAATCAGGGTGGGGACCACCATACCAGATGTTTTAACCCCAGAGTAAATGATGTCACTAAGAAACCTGGTGGCAGCTGATAGGGATTTTTTTTTTTAGAGAGAATTTTAATATTTATTTATTTTTTTTTAGTTCTCAGCGGACACAACATCCCTGTTTGTATGTGGTGCTGAGGATCGAACCCGGGCCTCACGCATGCCAGGCGAGCACGCTACCGCTTGAGCCACATCCCCAGCCCCAGCTGATAGGGATTTAAAGGGGGGTCAGAAGCCCCAAAATTTGAGGGCTGGGGTTATGGCTCAGCAGTAGAGTTCTCGCCTAGCGCACATGAGGCACTGGGTTTGATCCTCAGCACCATATTTAAAAAATTGAAATAAAGATATTGTGTCCACCTACAACTAAAAAATAAATATTTTTAAAAGCCCCAAAATCTGGTATAAATATTGGAGAAAATAAACTGACATTCAGCCAGCCAACAATGATGCACACAAGCTGGAGACCCTGATGAGAACTTGGACTGACATCCCAACACTTTTCATTGTTTGTCTGATCCTCTGTGTTGTTCTCACTGCTCTCAAACTCTACAGTCACATCTTGACCCTGGTGAGAGCTGCAGCTTCTCCCTAAGGCCCTCTCTTCAACCAGCTCCATCCCTGGAGAAGCCTACCTTAGTTCCTGATCTGATCACCTCAGTCTGAGTTAGTGTGCATCTGCTGGACTTAAAGCCTAAGGCTTGAGACTTTTGATCTGACACTTGAGCTTAGCATGCAGAGGGAATGTCTGTCATGGGCTTGTCATGATTAAGTGTGTTTGCAGTGCTTAGAATTAATCTAGAATTGTTTGCTGTGAATTGATTATGTCTATTGCAGTATCTAGCAGTAAGGGTTGTCATTTTCTTGATTAAGAACCTATAGACTCACATGCACAAGGCCCTGGATTCAATCACCAGCACCAAAAAAAAAAAAAAAAAAGAACCTATAGAGTGAAATTGTATTGAGTGATTTGAGTGAATAAAGTATTGAAAAGGGCAGAAGCACAGCACGTGGACATTCTCTCCCCTCTACTGCAGATGTCACACCTTTTGCCCCATTGCGACACAGACATTTATTGTCAGAGCATGGAGCAAACTGACAAGGCTGTCCCTCTGAGGAGAGCGGCACTCACAGAGCAGCTTTATACCTGCAAGAGGAATTTCACAAGCATGCTTTAGGAGTTCTGTCATGGGTTGGGGTGGGGTCCACCCTTTAGCAGATACATGTTCTTATGGGAGGCTAAGCAGCATTGTCTCAGAATCTCTAGATAAAATGGCTCCTAAATCCAAACTTAGGAGTACCTAGATAAAATGGCTCCCCACCTAAAATGGTGTAGGTGCCGGTCAAGATCCTGCTGACCTTGGATCTGAGGCACAACAGCCAGGTTCTGAGAGAAGGGTGTGGGAAGGGAGGGACAGGGACAGCCTGCTGGAGGCTGAGACAGCTCTGAACAGTAAAGCATACCTGAATTAGCTCCTAGGGGTTTACTCAAATTTAAAAGTTTATAATTTTACAGCAGTTAAAATACTGACATCAATATTAAAATGAAAGCAAGTTTTACATAACAATCAAAAAATACAAAAGACTGAAGGAAGAGACTCTGGGGCTGGGGATGTGGCTCAAGCGGTAGCGCGCTCGCCTGGCATGTGTGCGGCCCGGGTTCGATCCTCAGCACCACATACAAAGAAAGATGTTGTGTCCGCCGAGAACTAAAAAATAAATATTAAAAAAATTCTCTCTCTCTCTTAAAAAAAAATCTCTATGCTTAAGGAAGCATATTATTTAAAAAAAAAAAAAGAGACTCTGAATGAAAACGGGCAATTCAGCTAATTCAGAACTGTATGCCAGTGGGGGAAATGAAAGATGGCGCCCCCCCCCACCTTCCCATGCAACTGGGAACTATAAGAGCGACTTGAGATTTGCAACAGGGTAAACAAGTTTTTGCCAAACCAATTCCTCCTTTTGCAGTGCCACAGGGTTGCTGCCTGTGAGGGTACAAACTTCTTGGCTTGTACTCGAACACTTTTCTCATATTCCATTCCGTTTGGGCAGTAAATCCTGTAGGCCTCTGCGTGACTGGGGTCTAAGATCTGCTTGATTGTGATGTCTGGCCTGCAGTTCTTGCCCTCCTCCAGGATGTACAGACACACGGTACCAGAAGGGTACACATTCAGGTGAAACATCAGTGGCTCAAATTTACAGTGGTAAGGATGGATAATCATCTTTGAAGAGCATTCCCAGCTTGATCAAGCCTCCTTTCCATGGAGTCCCCTCCTTTCCTGGGATGGCATATTCCCAGTTCATTAGGTTCATCGTGCGATCCAGATTCTTAGTCCAGGCAGATACCAAGCCAAAGGGGTGCTACTACCTCCAAGCTTTTCTCTCCTGGGCTAGTCTGCTGAGAGCAATCCCTGACAATCCAGACATGTTCAAAATCCCTGGGCAGCAGAGGCTGGTGCATTGAGGCTGATGCATAATGGTGGCACTCCCTTGTCTCAGAAATTTATTAACTATAAATATCATGGTTATCACAAAGAAAATATATAAATATTCACAAAATTAAATGAAAAGGGAATCAAAATGGTACACTACAATAATTCAACTAAACACAAAAGAAAGCACTAGCAAAGGAAAAAAGGCTTAAAAGGTATAACATATATAGAAAATATTGAAACTGCATAAGTAAGTTTTTTATATCAGTAATTAATTTAAAAATAAATTGATTAAGCCACATCAAATGGTGTATACCTATAACCCTAGCTACTTGGAAGTCTTGAGTCAGGTGGTTTGCAAATTCAAGCCCAATCCTGGCAATATAGCAATGACCCCTCTCAAAAATTAAAAATGGAAAGGGTTGGGGACGTAGCTCAGAAATCAAGTGCCATGGATTCAATCCCCAATACCACAAATAAATGAATAAATAAATAAATAAAGTTCTCTAATCAAAGACAAACATTAGAAGAGTGGATTAAATAAAATGATCAAATTATATGCTATCTACAAGAGTTCCAGTTTAGATCCAAAGATGCAAATAGGATGAAAGTTAAAGGACAGAAAAATACATTACATATTACAGAGTAACTAAACTGCTGTGTAATTATACTATATCACACAAAATAGACTATAAGTAAAATACTATTGAGACAAAGAACATTATATATTAATTAAGAAGAGTTAGTAATTCAAGCATATATATATATACAAAACATAATAGAAAGAACAAATTGCTTCACGGTAATAGTTGGATACTTCATAAAGAACCTGAAAAATACTATAAGCCAACAAACCTAACAGGCACACATAGAAAATACCAACAAGACTAGAATATATGTCCTTCTCAAGTGAACATGTCTTATTTTTTTAGAACAGAACATATTGCAAGTGACAAACCAAACCTCAATAAATTTAAAAGGAAAGGATATAAAGTATGTTCCCTGAGCACAGTGAGATGAATCTGGAATTTAATAACAAAGGAAAATCAAACAATTAATAAGTACATGGTATGTGGAAACTAAGCAACACTCCCACAACCAGTGGGTGAAAATAGAAATCATATTTGAAATAAGAAAATAAAAGATTGAAAATGAAAGTACAACATATAAGAACTTTTGTGATGTAACAGAAGCAATGCTCAGCAGAACGTTTATAGCTCTAAATGCCTATGTTAAGAGAAAAAGATTAAAAAATAAATAACCTAACTTACTAAAATAAAAACTGAAATTGAAAACATTACTACCAACCTTATAAAAATAAAAATGGGGCTGGAATTGTGACTCAGTGGTAGAGCACTTACCTGGCATGTGTGAGGCCCTGGTTTCGATCCTCAGCACTGTATAAAAATAAATAAAAAATCCACTGACAACTAAAAAATATTTTTAAAAAAATAAAAATAATTTTAAGAAGATACTATAAACAATTATATACCACCAAATAGGTCTCAATTTAATAATCTCAATTCAATAGTTTATACCTTAAGACACTAGTAAATAAGAGCAAACTAAACCCAAAGCTAGAAAAAAAGAAGGAAATAAAGTACTGAGCAGAAATTCAAATACATAATGGAAAAATAATGGATTGTGGGGCACAGTGGTTCAGGCCTGTAATCCCAGTGGCTTGAAAGGCAGAGGCAGGAGAATCACAAGTTCAAAGCCAGCTTCAATAACTTAGCAAGGCCCTAAGCAACTCAGTGAGACCCTGTCTCTAAATATAATGCAAAATAGGGCTGGGAATGTGGTTCAGTGGTTGAGTGCCCCTGAGTTCAATCCCTAGTAACCCCCCCCAAAAAAAAGTCATTAAGCATAATAATCAAGTAAGATTTATCCTAGGAATACAAAGGTGTTCAATATACAAAAATTAATTAACAACACATTGATAGAACAAAATATTTAACATTATACTACTGTAAATTTGGCCTAAACAAGTAAGCAAGAGAATTAATAAGAGGCATCCGGTTAAGAAAGGAAGAAGGAAAACTATCTCAATTCACAGATAACATGACCCTATATAAGGAAAAACTCAAAGAATACGTGCATGCGTGTGTACACACTGCGCGCGCGCACGTGCACACACACACACACACACACATACACACACAAATATATAAGAGCTAATGAATTAATTCAGTAAAACTACAGGGTACAAGATCAACCTAATGATGTATTGTATATTTCAAACTATCTAGAAGAGGGGCTGTGGTTGTAGCTCTGTGGTAGAGTGCTCACCTAGCACTTGTCAGCCACTGGGTTTGATCCTCAACACCATATAAAAATAAACAAATAAAATAAACATGTTGTATCCACCTACAACTAAAAAAAAATTTAATATCTAGAAGGGAGGATATTGAATATCTTACCACAAAGAAATAATAAATGTTTGAGGCAATGAATGTGCTAATTACTGATTTGATGATTACACAATGTATCAAAACTCACTTTTCTGCTGGTCACAGTGGCACATACCTGTAATCCCAGTGGCGCAGGAGGATCTCAAGTTCAAAGCCAGCCTCAGCAATTTAGCAGAGGCCCTAAGCAACTTAGCAAGACCCTATCTCAAAATAAAAAACAAAAGGGGCCAGGGTTATGGCTCAGTGGTAGAGAGCTTCCCTAGCATGCATGAGGCACTGGGGTTCAATCCCCAGCACCACATAAAAATAAAATAAAGGTATTGTGCCTGTCTATAACTAAAAAAATATTTTTAAAAAAGTAAATAAATAACAAAAAGTTCTGGGAATGTGGCTCAGTGGTTAAGCACCCTGGATTAAATCCCTGGGGTTGGGGATGTAGCTCAGTGGTAGACCACTCACCTAATCACGTGTGAGGCCCTGGGTTTGATTCCCAGTGCCAAAAAGCAATTGCTTGTCTTCATATATAGCAACCATAAATGATCTGAGATGGCAATTAAGAAAACAATACCTCTACCACGCGGCCTGCGCAGTGGTTTCATTAATGAGGTTCTAGGCATAAAGTTAGTTAGACGAGATCGAAATAAAAACACAAGACTCAATTACCTTAATTCTATTGCTAGGTCCGAGACGGCTCCCCTCTCTGGTTCGCTCCTCTAGCCGCCCAGCAGGGCAGCAAGGATTACTCAGGGCTAGCAGGAGAGAGAGAGCGAGCACGCCGGGGAGTAGCCTTTTATTAGGGAACCAGAGATTCAGGGGAGAATTCCATCCAATGAAGGTTGAGGGGGGGGCTGCACTCCAAGGTCAGGGTCAGCGATTGGGTCCCCGGGGTCAGTGGTCAGGCACACCCCCACACGGATGGGCTCTCTCATCAGGAGAGGGACGGGAAAAACTTCGACTTTTGCCAAAGTGCCTCAGACCCTCAACGGGAGGCACCCGATCACGTGTGAGAATGGCGTCCCACATATTCCCCCTTTTTTGTCTTAAAAATGAGGCGGCGGTTCATTCTCTGGAGTTCCTGGATTCTTGATTGGAAGACTCTCCATCCTATAGTTACAATACAAAAGAGAATTAACAGCAAAGAGAATAATCCAATAATGTACCAAGCGGAGTGTTTAAGAATATTTCCAGGGTTGAATCCATTTAACTCCTTCAATATTTGGTTAGCCAAAGAAGAAGGATCTGAAAAATCAGCTTTATTATTTTGAATGTCTTGGATATGGTGATGAAGTTCCAGAATATCCAAGCTATTATTACTATTTTGCCAAATACCTAATAAATGGTTTTTAACCTTCTCCCAATCCCAGAGAGAAGCATTGTACTTGGCAGCTGTAACACATACATTCTTATAATTAGCATGGCATTTAAGCCTCTCCTTAAATTTTAAGGCTGAAAGTTCATTACCTATGTCTATAACAGTTGCCTCTAAGGCATTTAATTTAGTCTCAATCCTTTCATCAATATTTACTTGATTACGCAGAGCCTTGGAATTATTTTGAGCTAAATTATTAAGAAATTTTGCATGCTGAATATTTTGAGACAACGTTAGAGACGCAGAGACTGTTGAGGCAATAAATGAGACCAGTGCTAAGACACCAACAATTATGACTCCAATAGCACGTTTAGGTCTTGTTAGCTGAGCATGAATTTGCTGCAAGACTTGTAAACCAGCATCAGCATACCATGGCTCTGAAATATTAGCAGGTAATAAAACAAAAGAGGGCTGATGAAGTATCAGCACTCCTTTTCCTCCATTATACCTAGTAATACAATTGGTTAGGTTGCACTTATTACAAGCAATAACATATCTGTCACCCATCCATTTAACTTTTACATTTCCAATAATTAAAACATAAGGAGATTGGACACAAGCTCTTAAGCCATAGCAAGATCCCTCTTTACAGTTCTTGCCGACAAATTTTGGTAAAGGCTTATCTGTAAAATGTAAATACTCTGAGGCAGCAATTAAGCACCAAATATCTTTTTGAATACCTCCTTCACTATAAGTCAAAATATTACTGACAAATCCTGCAGGTGTCATAGCAGAATTTCTTCGTAATTGTCTTTTATCAATCTTTGGAGACCAGTCTAAAATATACCCACTATCTTTAGACACCTTATGTTGTACAGGAAAGGCATTTACACAATCCATCCATTTAGGAAAGGTGCCGATCTCAATTATAGAACTATTTGGACAGTGGGATATCTGTGGAGGTTTTGCAGAAATGACTGGCTTGTTATGGGAAAGTCCCATTTTAATTACTGATCTAGTGTTAGGTTTTAAGTCCCCATAAATAGAATTATTTGTCAGTCTAGGTTTACCAATCGCTGTCTTTTCTTCAAATGATACTTTCAGACAGCCAGCATGTTTATCATGTGACCAACACAAGGGTAATTGGGCACTGTAGCCAGAATAATTAAATCTAGTCACATGATTGGGAGTAATATGAGTATCTGTAAATCCTCCCATCATGAATGAGTCATTAGTAAATACTGGAATAGATTCTCCAGTCCACACAGCTGGGTGTACCAGGGGTGGATCTGGGAAATATGTCCAATAAGTGTCTATTTGATTCCCTTTTACCTGACAGCCCAGTAGGGCAATTACTGTCGCTACCATCAAGACTGGGGTCCTGTTTTTTCCTAGGCGTCGAAGTATTTGGGAAGCCTGGGTTGTTAGTTTCTTTATGTCTTTCCACGAAATCAGCTTTTCGACTGGTTCAATCTGGTCTTTCTTCATCCTTTTCTGAAATCTCCTCCTTCTGGGTAGTGACTCCTCTGGGTCGATCCTCAGTCTCTTGAATCTGGGTTCTATCTCCTCCATGTCTGATAGCACGTTCAGGCACCCAAATAGGATGGAAAGAGCCTTCTGGGAAGATACAAGCATGGCCTTTTCCCCACATTATTACCGGATCTGGACCCTTCCACTGACCAGTCTGTAAGTCTTTCCACAGAACTCTGCCTAAGGGGCCTGTTACTGAAGGAGACATTTGTCTCTCAGCAGCAGTGTGACCTTCTGCATCACAGTTTAAAAAATTTAAAACAAACAAGGCATGATTAAGGCTATTTTGGGGAGTGACAATCCTATTCCCCCCTTTTAATTTTTGTAATTGAAGCTTAATAGATAAATGAGCTCGTTCCACAATGGCTTGACCTTGGGGGTTATAAGGAATTCCTGTTTTATGATTAATTTTAAATTCTTGGCAAAATTGTTGAAAAGAAGAGCTTACGTAAGCTGGAGCATTATCTGTTTTAATCTGCATAGGGCACCCTAAAACGGAAAAAGCTGCTAAGCAATGAGAAATTACATGTTGAGCATTTTCCTTAGTACGTGCTGTGGCAAAAATAAATCTAGAATAAGTGTCCACTATGACATGCACATAACATTGCTTACCAAATTGAGGAATATGAGTTACATCCATCTGCCATATCTGATTTGGTTTTAATCCACGGGGATTTACCCCTGATGGCAGAGATGGAGTGTGAATAACACACTTTGGGCACTGGCTTACAATTTGACGAGCTTGTTCTCTGGTAATACTAAATTTTTTACGTAAGCTAGAAGCATTTTGATGGTGCAAGGAATGGGAAGCTAGTGCACAGTCATATGAAGACATCTGTTGACAAAAAGCTACTAACTTATCAATTTTGTCATTACCTGAAACTAGAGGTCCAGGAAGATTAGTATGGGCTCGAATGTGTCCTATGAAACATGGGTACTTTCGCATTAGCACTGTCTTTTGTAAATTATGAAATAATTCAAATAACTCCTGTGATGAAGTAAACCCAATCATTGAAGTTTCAATATTTTTGGTAACTCCGACTGCATATAAGCTGTCAGAATAAATATTAATAGGCTCATTTGAAAAGTAATCTAAGGCACAGATCAGAGCTTGAAGCTCTGCTCTTTGGGCAGAAGTATAAGAAGTTTGTATCACTTCTGTGTGAACACAACTGAAAAAACCTGCCTTACCGGAGTTAGAACCATCTGTGAACACCGATAAAGCTCCCTCTATTGGATAAGTTCGTACAATTTTTGGAAAAATGAGTGATGTTAATGATGCAAATTGTACAATCTTATCATGAGGATAATGGCTATCTATCTGTCCAGGGAAATCAGCAAAAGCTATCTGCCAATAGTTAGAAGTTTGAAAAAGCCAGTTAGTTTGTTGAGCAGAAAATGGAATAATTATGATATCAGGCTCAGATCCAATTAATTGTAAAATCCTAGTTCTACCTTTAATTACTAATTGAGCTATAGAATCATGAAAAGGAATTAATGTTTTTTGAGGAGAGTGGGATAAATAAATCCACTCAATAACTCCTAATCTTTGCCATATGGCTCCTGTTGGGGTAT
Source organism: Urocitellus parryii (assembly GCF_045843805.1). NCBI lineage: Eukaryota > Metazoa > Chordata > Mammalia > Rodentia > Sciuridae > Urocitellus > Urocitellus parryii. The sequence goes on from NC_135547.1 coordinate 78,274,994, forward strand.
GCTCAGTTGGAAATATTAATAAATACACTATTTCTTTAGGATCTATTCTAGTAAGCTGTGCATTTTTAATTGTAACTTCAACCTTTTTCAAGGCTGCTTTAGCTTCCAAAGTTAGCTGACGTGGAGAGGTTGGAGAAGGATTCCCTTGTAATATCTGAAATAAAGGACTTAACTCAGAAGTAGTTAGTTTTAAGGATGGCCTTAGCCAATTAATATCTCCCAATAATTTTTGAAAATCATTAAGGGTACGTAACTCCTTAACTCTTATCTGAAGATTTTGAGGACGGATTGTACGTCCTTGAATTATCTGGCCTAAATATTGAAAAGGAGACACCTTTTGAATTTTTTGAGGAGCTATACATAAACCCATTGCTGTAAGTGAAGCCTCTAACTGAGTAAAAATTTCTGAAAGTATCTCTGGATTAGCATGAGCCAATAATATATCATCCATAAAATGAATAATATATGCATCAGGAAAGCTATTCCTTATGGGATCTATTGCCTGATCAACGTATTTTTGACACAGTGTAGGACTATTACGCATCCCCTGAGGAAGAACCTTCCAGCAATATCTCTTAACAGGTTTCTTAAAATTAATTGCTGGGACAGTGAAAGCAAACCTTTCACAATCTTCAGGATGCAACCTTATAGAGAAAAAGCAGTCTTTTAAATCTATTACCATCAAGCTATAATCTAAGGGAATGGCTGTGGGGGAGGGAAGTCCTGGCTGTAATGATCCCATAGGCTGAATTGCATGATTTATTGCCCTTAAATCCTGTAGTAATCTCCAATTTCCTGACTTTTTCCTAATAACAAAAATAGGTGTGTTCCAAGGACTAAGCGTTGGTTCAATATGACCAGCCTGAAATTGTTCCTCAACTAATCTATGAATTATTTTAAGTTTTTCCCCTGAGATGGGCCACTGAGAAATCCATATAGACTCCTCTGTGAGCCACGTGATTTTTTCAGCTGTCTTAGGGATCGGGGAAGTGCTCAGGGCCCCTAGTAAAAATTTTGGTTTGGAGCATTTACTAATCTTTGTCGTGGAGACTGGCTTGTAAACAGATACTCTTCCTGAAAGGTCTCCCTATCATCTCTAGGAAAATACCTCTGATTAACTTCCTCAACTGACCTTATAGAATTTGGAGTAACTAATAATAATCCTATTTTGGTTAAAATATCTCTTCCCCATAGGTTAGCTGGTAAAGACTCTAACACATAAGGCTTAAATACTCCACTGTTCCCATCAGAATCTTCCCAATGGAGATAGTTGGCACTTTGAGCAGGCTGTGAAACCTGTCCTGTTCCCTCTAGGTTAGCTGGTGCTACATGCAAAGGCCAGTTTCTAGGCCAAAACCGACTAGACAATACCGAAATATCGGCTCCTGTGTCGATTATTCCTAGAAAATTTTTATTATTAATTCTAAGTTTTAATAAAGGGCGTTCTTGTCTTACTAACTGTGACCAATATACTCTGTCCAGCTGCTTAGAAACTGAATCTGCCGGCAGGTGCCTTTCAGAGACACAAGGCAATAATATTAATTGGGCAAAAGTATCCTTTGGGGTGAGTCTTAGGGGATAATTGGCTTTTACAGTAACATATAGCTGTTCTTTAAATCCTGAATTTATCACACCAGGTATTACCTCAATGGCTCCCTTCAAATGATTTCGTCCCAAAATTAAACCTACAGTATTATCAGGAAGCGGCCCGAAAATCCCAGTAGGAATTTGTTTCGGCCCCGTTTCAGGATTTAATTCAACTATCCTTGAAGGTCCTAAGAAAACTGTCTGTGATTTCTGTCCCTGTCCCGGTAAAAATTGCGGACTGCTCTGGTCGGCGCCAGTGACGTCACACTGTGCAACCTTCCCTGGAATTCCCCATATTGTTGCTCGGCCCCCGCTAGGAGGGAATGATGGCGGCGAGAAGGCGGGCTCATCCGCGCCATCTGAATCCTCCACATGGGGCTGCAAGTTTAAGTTCACATTTCTAACCTTTGGCTTGGCCCTTAGTGCCTTTGTTTTTAAATGGCTTAAGGGAAAGGGAATTAACTTAGCCTCAGGCTGATTCTCCATTTGAATAGACCTAACAGCTCCTTGAATGCCTTTTAAAAGGTCCTCAGGGGGCCATGAACTCTGGCCCATATATTCAAAAAGACAAACTTCTAGAGCTGTCCATGTTTTCTGTATATTTTCAATGCCTCCAGGTAATTCATTAGAAATACAAACTCTCTGTAACTTCCTTGCTAATTTCTCCCAAGTAAGTAAATTTGGAGATTCCTGTTCACAAAACCAAGGACAATATTCACCTACAATCTTTAAAAATTGTAATAACTGAGTTTTCTTTATCTGTTTCCCTTTCTGATTAATTATACTGTCTAAAATAGTCAGGTACATTTCCTTATCAGAAGAAGTTGAATTTCCCATTTTAATTAATTTAACGTCTCTTTCCTTCAATAACTCCAGGTACTTTTGTGACCCAATGTCACTTCTTCCTTTATCTTTATCTTTTTCCTTTATTTCTTTATTTCCTTTTTCCTTATCCTTATATCTTTTTTCCTTATCTTTATAGCGCGCTCCCACTCAATCTAACTAATCTAGAATGCCCCCCTCGTGGGCGCCAAATCTACCACGCGGCCTGCGCAGTGGTTTCATTAATGAGGTTCTAGGCATAAAGTTAGTTAGACGAGATCGAAATAAAAACACAAGACTCAATTACCTTAATTCTATTGCTAGGTCCGAGACGGCTCCCCTCTCTGGTTCGCTCCTCTAGCCGCCCAGCAGGGCAGCAAGGATTACTCAGGGCTAGCAGGAGAGAGAGAGCGAGCACGCCGGGGAGTAGCCTTTTATTAGGGAACCAGAGATTCAGGGGAGAATTCCATCCAATGAAGGTTGAGGGGGGGGCTGCACTCCAAGGTCAGGGTCAGCGATTGGGTCCCCGGGGTCAGTGGTCAGGCACACCCCCACACGGATGGGCTCTCTCATCAGGAGAGGGACGGGAAAAACTTCGACTTTTGCCAAAGTGCCTCAGACCCTCAACGGGAGGCACCCGATCACGTGTGAGAATGGCGTCCCACAAATACCCTTTACAATAATATCATAAATAATAAAACACCACGGGCTACATTTAACCAAAGAGATGAAACACTTATATTTTGAAATGTGCAAAATTTTGTTGAAATAAATTAAAGACTCTGAAAGACATTACATGTTCATGCATTAGAAGATAATATAAAGATGAAAATACTGCACAATAAAAAAATTGATGGATTAAAATGCAATCCTGGCCAAGTGCGGTGGCACAGGCCTATAATTCAAACTGCTTGGGAGGCTGAGGCAGGAGGATTTTGAGTTCAAAGCCAGCCTCAGCAACTGTGAGGCGCTAAGCAACTCAGTGAGACCCTGTCTCTAAAGAAAATACAAAATAGGGCTGGGGATGTGGCTCAGTGGTCGAGTGCCCCTAAGTTCAATCCCTGGTACAAAACAAAATTAAAATTAAAAAGAAGTGTGGTAGTGGCATAAGGTTAGACAATTAGATCATAGGGAATCTGCTTTTCATATATTTAGAGACCTGATAGGGGTTTTAATATATATATATGGATATGGTTGTTTCATTTTCCCACCTGTAATATCTTAAAATTTTTTGCTTCTTCATTTGTTGCCAAGATGTTCACCTAGAATTGCCATTGGATAAAGCTATGTCGAATCCCCCTTAACAGAGAGTCCTCTCTAGACACTACTCCTTCTTTAGAAATAAAGCCACCTGAAATGAAAACATGCTTAGCTATCACCAAAATCTTCCACTAATCATAGAAAACCCTTCCTGCTACAGGTGAGAAGACCTGAATTTTAGTCCAGGATCAAACACTAACTCAATGGGTATTCTTAATAAAAAATGTATTAATTTTCTAGAACTCAGGTTCATCACTGATAAAATAAAGTGGATTGAAAGAGAAACTAAAAGACTCATAATATGTCTTCTGAGATAATGTGAATTCTATTGGTTCTTTCATCAGCAGATACTAGTCACCATATTTAATAGTATTTCTTTCCATATATCTGGAAGGGGTTTTTTATGATTTTTTTAGCAAGTAAGCAATCCCTTTAACTATGGTGAAACATTAGTTTTTCCATGCTTTGTCACCTAACAAAGGAGAATCTATGAGCCAATATAAAATAGAATTATCTTTTTCCTGATATTTTCAGATAAAAACAAGGAAACATGTCATTAGCAGACCCATAGAAAGAAAGCATTTTATTCAGGCAGAAGTAAAATGATCTTAGGTGGAAGATCATGGCTCTGTGAATAAATGAAAATCAATGAAATGAAAATGATGAATATAATAAATAAAATGCACAAAATTTGAACACACTTTAGCTAGATTATATAAGAGTGAGATAAATTTAACAGTGCTGGATTTAGTGAATCTCACCATCATGTCCACCCACAAGAATGGGGTCCTAACTAGAATAAGATATATTCCATGCTTGTATAATTCTATCAAAATGGATTCTACTGTCATATATAACTAGGAACCAATAAAATTTAATTTATAAAAAAAATATTGCAGGGGCTGGGGCTGGGGCTGGGGCTCAGCAGAGGAGCACTTGCCTGGCATGTGTGAGGCACTAGGTTCGATTCTCAGCACCTCATAAAAATAAATAAAATGGAGGTCTAACTAAAAAGATTTTTTTTAAAAAAAGGTTGCAGATGAATTAAGGTTGCTAACCCAGTAACTTTGAAGTAGGAAAACATATTTGAATTATCCAGTGAAGCCAATGTCATTCTTAGAGTCCTTATTTGTAAGACAAGAGAGGCAGAAGTGGAACCAAAGAAATTAAAGTGTGAGGACTTAGCCTGATGTTAGCTTTAAGATGGAGAAGTTGGCAGGTCTGATTTGTGCCTCAGCGGTAGAGAACTTGCCTAGCATGTGCAAGGGCCTGGGTTCGATCCTCAGCACCACATAAAAATAAAATAAAGATATTGTGTCCAGCTACAACTAAAAAAAATTTACAGGAAGTTATACTCCGTGTGTGGTGCTGAGGTTCTAACCCAGGGTCTCACAGTGCCAGGAGAGCGCTCTACTGCTTAGCCACAACAAAGATGGAGGGGCTCAGCTCTACTGCTGCTGCTTAGCCACAACAAAGATGGCGGGGCTCAGCTCTACTGCTGCTGAGCCACAACAAAGATGGAGGGGCTGGGCCATGAGGCAAGGCACACAAGCACCTTCTAGAGGCTGGGAATGTTATTGAAAGGGATTTTCCCTTAGAGTCTCTGGATGAGAGTTCTGCAGTGTTTTTAAAAATTTTAGGCCTCTGGCCTCAAGAATTGTTAATAAATTTATGTTTTTCTAAGCCCCTAAAAAAAGAGTGCTAGATTGCTTGCATTGTCTGAGAAGGGGATGAACATATCAATTAATATATGACCAACCAAAATATCAGGGCGATAAGGCAGAATAAAATACCCCAGTGATTGCCCCAACACAAAAACATCAATTTGAACAGCTATCCATGCTTGACAATAAAAATAAAAATAAACTCAAAAAAAAGGTAGCAGAATAAAATAATAAAATAATAAAGATGAGAGCAAAAAAATAAATGAAATAGACTAGAAAAATAGAAAAATGAACAGAGATTAAAATTGTTTTATTTAAAGATAAAACATTAACAAACCTTAGCTAAACTAAAGAAGACTCAAATAAATAAAATCAGAGAGACAACCTACAGAATGGGAGAGCATATTTGCAAGCCATATATCTGACAAGGGCCTAAAATCCAGAATATATAAGGAATCCAAACAATTCAATGGCAAAAAGAAATAAACAAATAACCCAATTTAAATATGGGATAAAGATCTGAACAGACATTTCTCAAAAGGAGACAGGCAAATGGCCAAAAAGTATATGAAAGAATACTCAGTATCATTAATCATTAGGGAAGTGCAAACCAAATGATGATATCACTTGGTGAGAATGGCTATTATTAAAAAGACAAAAAGTAACAAATGTTGGGGAGGGTGTGAGGAATGAGGAACTCATATACAATCTTGGTAGGGAGGTAAATTAGTTCAACCATTATGGAAAACAGTATGTAGGATTCTCAAGAAACAAAAAATAGGGCTGGGGATATAGCTCAGTTGGTAAAATGCTTACCTCAAGGCCCTGGGTTTAATCCCCAACACCACAAAATTAAAAGAAATTAAAAATAAATTTACCATATAGTCCAGCCATCTCACTACTGAGTATATATATATATATATATATATATATATATATATATACATATATATACAAAGGAAATGAAATCAACATATCAAAAAGACACCTGCACTCCTATTTTATTGCAACATTATCTACAACAGATGAATGTGAAATAAGCCTAAATATCCATCAACAGATGAATGGCTTTAAATACACAATGGAATGTGTGTTAACACAAAATGGAATACTTTTCATCCATTAAAAATCATGAGATCCTATCATTTTCAAAAGTATGGATGGACCTAGAGGAGAGTATAACACAAATCAGGCACAGAGTTTTGGTCAAAAATTAAAATCTTTCATTCATTTTGAGTTGATTTTTGTATGCACTATAAGGTGTCTCTTTTCTTTTCCTTTTTTTTTCTTTTTTTTTTTTGCATCTGAATATACAGTATTTGCAACACCATTTATAGAAGAAACCATCATTTCCCTATTGTATATTCTTGGTGCTCTTGTGAACAATTGACCATGTACATGTAGGTTTATTTGTGGGCTCTCTATTCTGTTCTCCATGGTTTATATGTCTGTTTTCATACCAGCGCCCTACTGTTTTGTTTTGGGTAGCTTTGTAATACCATATGAAATCAGGAAATGTGGGACCTTCTATTTGTTCTTTTTTCTCATGATTGCTTTAGCTATTCAAGGTCTTTGTGGTTGCAAACAAATTTAAATATTTTTCTATTTCTCTAAAAAAAAACATTGCAATTTTGACAATGAATTATGTTGAATCCATAGAGACTTCTTTTTTTTTCTGATACTGAAGATTGAATGTAGGGTTGCTTTACCATTGAGCTACATCACCAACCCTTTTTGGTTTTTATTTGGAGACAGGGTCTGACTCAGTTGCTGAGGCTACCATTGAACTTGCAATCCTCCTGCCTTAGCTTCACAGATAGCTGGGATATTTAGGCATGTACCACATGCCCAATGCATAAAGACTTCTTTACCATTGAAAACAGAATCAATTTCAGAAAACTCAGAACCAATTCCGAACACTCATCTTTAAGATTGTAGGGCTGGTGTTGTAGCTCAGCAGTAGAGCACTTTCCTAGCACATGCAAGGCCCTGGGTTTGTTCCTCAGCACCACATAAAACAAACAAATAAATAAATAAAATAAAGGTATTTTGTCCAACTACAACTAAAAAATAAATATTTTTAAAAAGATTCTATTAAACCAGGATAACTCTCAGTAATAAAATTTGCATCAGGATTCTACTAGATAAATAAAACCAAAAGGGAGATTATATACCCACACATATATATGCAAACACATATATACATGACCCTTGAATAATATAAATAACATGGGCTGGGGATACAGCTCAGTTGGTAGAGTGCTTGCCTTGAATACAAAAGGCCCTGGGTTCAATCCCCAGTACCAATAAATAAATAAATAAAATGGGTTTGAAATATGCATGTTGACATAAATCTACTACAAAAAAGCCAGGTGCACCAACACATTGGAGAAAAGATAGGTTCTGATGCTGGAAAAACTGGAAAATCCATATGTAACAAAATGAAATTAGACACCTATCTCTCTCTTACCTTGCACAAAACTCAACTCAAAGTGGATCAAGAATCTACACATTAGACCAGAGACCCTGCACCTACTAGAAGAAAAAGTAGGCTCAAATTAACATCAAATTCCTCAACAAGACCCCTAAAGCCCAAGAAGTAAAATCAAGAATCAATAAATAGGATGGTATCAAACTAAAAAGCTTCTTCACAGCAAAGGAAACAATCAAGAATGTGAAGAAAGAGCCTACAGAATGGGAGAAAATCTTTGCCACCTGCACCTCAGAGCATTAATTTCCAGGATACATAAAGAACTCAAAAAACTTAACACCAATCAATAAATGGGCAAAGGAACTAAATAGACACTTCACAGTAGAAATATGATCAGTCAATAAATATATGAAAAAAGGTTCAACTTCTCTAGCAATTAGAGAAATGCAAATTAAAACTACACTGAGGTTTCATCTCACTCCAGTTGGAATGGCAATTATCAAGAATACAAGTAACAATGCCAGGCATGGTGGCACATGCCTATAATCCCAGGGGCTTGGGAGGCTGAGACAGGAGGATCACAAGTTCAAAGCCACCCTCAGGAAAAGCGAGGAGCTAAGCCACTCAGTGAGACCACATCTCTAAATAAAATACAAAATATGGCTAGGGAATGTGGCTCAGTGGTTGAGTGTCCCTGAGTTCTATACCCAGTACCGAAAGAAAGAAAGAAAGAAAGAAAGAAAGAAAGAAAGAAAGAAAGAAAGAAAGAAAGAAAGAAAGAAAGAAAGAAAGAAAGAAAGAAGAAAGGAAGGAAGAGAAAGAAAGAAAAAGGAAGGAAGGAAGGAAGGAAGGAAGGAAGGAAGGAAGGAAGGAAGAAAGAAAGAAAGAAAGAAAGAAAGAAAGAAAGAAAGAAAGAAAGAAAGAAAGAAAGAAAGAAAGAAAGAAAATATAAGTAACAATAAACATTGGCGAGGATGTGGGGGAAAAGATACACTCATGCTTTGTTGGACTGCAAATTGGAAAGTAGTATGGAGATTCCTCAGAAAACTTGAATGGAACCACTATTTGACCCAACTATCCCAAAAGATTTAAAATCAGCATACTATAGTGACCCAGCCACATCAATGTTTATAGCAGTTCAGTTCACAATATAGCTAAGCTATGGAAACAACCTAGGTGACCCTCAACAGATGAATGGATAAAGAAAATGTGATGCACATATACAATGGAATATTGTTCAGCCTTAATGAAAAATGAAATTATGGCATTTGCCTGTAAGTGGATGGATGCTAAGTAAAATAAGCCAATCCCGAAAAACCAAAGGCTGAATGTTCTCTATGATATGCAGATGCTGACTCATAATAGGTGGGAGGGTAAGGGGGGAAGAGTGGAGGCACCAGATTGGACAGGCCGAAGTGGGGGGGACAGAAGGGGGATAGGAATGGGAAAGACTAGAATGAATCTGACAGGACTTTCCTATATTCATATATGAATACACAACCAGTGTAACTCCATATCATTTACCACCATAAAAATGGGAAGTTATACTCCATGTATGTATGATATGCCAAACTACATTCCACCATTATCATGCTAAGTGAAGTAAGCCAATCCCAAAAAACCAAAGGCAGAAAGTTCTCTCTGATAAGTGGATGCTGATCCATAATGGGGGGATTGGGGCATGGGAAAAATGAAGGAAAGTTGATTAGGCAAAGGGGAGGGAGGAGAGGGAAGGGGGTATGGGGGCCAGAAAGATGGTTGAATGAGATGGACATTATTACCCTAGGTACATGTATGACTGTACATACGGTGCAATGCTACATCGTGTACAATCAGAGAAATGAAAAGTTGTGCAGCAATTGTGTACAAGGAATGAAAATACATTTTGCTGTCATATATATACCTAATTAAAATAAATAAATTAATTAAAAATATAATCTACTATCATGTATTACTAAAAAGAACAAATAAAAAAATTAAAAATAAAAAGGCTGGGCACAGTGATACATGCCTATAATCCCAGCAGCTCTGGGGCCTAAGGCAGGAGGATCACAAGTTCAAAACCAGCATCAGCACCTTAGTGAGGCACTAAGCAACTCAGTGAGACCTGTCTCTAAAGAAAATACAAAATAGAGCTGGGGATGTTGCTCGAGTGCCCCTGAGTTCAAACCCTGGTACAAAAAAATACTACAAGTAGTTATAATTTATCAAAATATACATCACACAGAGTGTGATGTGTGCCATATGCAATTGAGAGAAATGTAAACAAATATAGTGCTAAATTATAAGCACAAGAAAAGTAGATGTACACATCTATGTTATAGTTGGATCTGCAATCTCCCCTAAAGGCTCATGTGTTTAAGGCTTTGCTTCTAAACTGGTGCTCTATATAAAGTTGGTGGAAACTTTAGGAAATAAGGCCTGGTTGGAGGAAGTAGGTTATTGGGAGGTGTGCCCCTATAGGGTATATTGGGATGCTGGCCTCCTCCTCCTCCTTTTCTTATTCTTCATGCTCTTCTTCATTGCCTTCATCTTCTTCCTCATCTTCTCCATCATCTCCTCCTCTTCCTCTCCTTATTTGTCTCTTTCTACTTCCTGAACACAACGAGTTGAGCAGCTTTGCTCTACCATGGGCCCTCCACCATGATATTCTGCCTTACCACAAGCAATGGAGCCAGCAGATCATGAACTGAAACCTCTGAAACTGTTAACCAAAATAAATCTTCCTCTTTTGATTTTCTTGGGTATTTTTATCACAGCAATGGAAAACTACACATCAATGAACTAACGCACTGTGTTATTGTGATGATATTATATCTACTTCCTGTTACCATAAAACTCTGTGTAATGCTAATAATCTCCTCAAGAAAAGTTTTTTCAGTAAATTGTGTATGGTAGTAAATTGTGATCTGTCATGGTTTTTACTTATTTTTCACCATATAGCATATAGCACCCAAAATATGTGTTAATCAACTGTTTATGTTAATGGTAAGTCTTCTGGTCAGCAGTAAGACATTAATAACTAAGTTTTTGGAGAGTCAAAAGCTATACATAGGGTTGGGGTGTCATTCAGAGGCAGACCATTTGCCTAGCATGTGCAAAGGCCTGGATTCAAACCCACAACACCACACACCACACACACACATAGTTGTATACATTTCTGACTGGGTGACAGCACACTTAACTCCCATATTATTCAAGGGTTAACAGCATATACATATGAGTGTGTAGTGTGTGTGTGTGTGTGTGTGTGTGTGTGTAGAGACAGAGAGACATTTCCCAAGGAATTGACTTCTATGATTGTGATGGCTGGACAGGCATGTAAGAAAATCTGTAGAGCTGGTATGAAAGCTGGAAACCCTCAGTCAGAATCTGACACTGAAGTCCCAGGGGAAAATGTCCTCTTCCTTAGAGAAACCTTAGTTTTGCTCTTAAAACCTAATCCTGGGCTGGGGATATAGCTCAGTGGTAGAGTGTTTGCCCTGCATGCACAAGGCCCTGGGTTCAATCCCCAGCACCACACACACACACACACACACACACACAAAAAAAAAGCCTAATTCTTATGGTTAGGTCCAAGGATGTATAAGACCTGTGCACTGATAACTACAAAACAATGCTGTAATAAATTTTAAAAAAAAAACATAAATAAATGGAAATGTACCCTGTATTCATGGATTTAAAGGTAATGTAAAGGTATCAGTAGTGTGCAAAATGATCTATATTTCCCTCTACATAGTATTGACCTATATTTAGGGAATTTTATTCCCTAATAAAACTCCAAAAGCCATGTTAGCCAAAATAAATCTTCCTCCTTTGATTTCTTGGGTATTTTTCTCACAGCAATGGAAAACTACACATCAATGAACTTATGGAAAAGCTAATTTTCAAATTCATAAAATAACCTTTAAAAAGAATAAAGTTGGCGGGGGGGGTGCTCACAGTTCCTTATTTCAAAACTTACTACAAAGCTATAGTTACAAAAAGGAGGAGTGGTACTGGCATAAGGACAGCAATAAAAATGTTCTGGAATTAGAGAGTGTTGATGGTTTCACAACATAGTGAATTCACTAAAAGCCATTGAATTGCACACTTTATTTTTAATTTTTTAAATATTTTTTAGTTGTCAATGAACCTTTATTTTATTTACTTGTATGTGGTGCTGAGAATCAAACCCAGTGCCTCACACATGTTAGGCAAGTGCTCTACCACTGAGCCACAACCCCAACCTCAAACTGCACACTTTAAAATGGTGAAATTATAGTTCACCTGCAGTGCTTTTTCACTGGGCACGATTTATATTATATTGTCACAGGTGTGTCTCTGAAATGGTTTACTTGGAAGGTTGCAACAGCATGTACCATTGAAAAATGAGATAATCTGCAACACTAAGTCACTTGCAGGGTAATTCCTTAAAAAAATAATCATGGGGCTGGAAATATAGTTTATCGGTAGAGTGCTTACCTAGCATGCACAAGGCCCTGGGTTTAATCCCCAGCACCACCAAAAAAAAAAAAAAAAGAAATCATACCTCCAGGAATAAGCAATTCAAATTTGAATAAAGAGATTACAAAAACTGAATTCAGATATATTATTTTATATTATTTGAGGGCACTGCAAATAATGCCTTTCTCCAGTCACAGAATGATTCTGGAATATGCAGTTCCAAACTTGCCTGCTGAAGGGAAATTAATCTTGGGAATAATTACAATGCAAAATATTGTTTTGAAGCATCTGCAATGGCAATATTAGACCCACCTCATTTAGTGCAAACCTCAATGAACCTGCACAAGCAGTACCAGTTTATTTCAAGTAATGTTGGAGCACCGTCCTGTTGCTATTACAGTGGAGGTGAAGAAAAAAAGACATTAAACCACTTCCTCTACTGATTTTAAATCCTCAACATATTGATACTTTAGAGAAAGAAGAAGAACGTGAATAAATCATTTTATGGAGAGATCTTTGTCACCATCACTTGAGGAAAGTGTACTCCAATGGGAGATTATTTTATTTTCAGCATGATAGTGGAAAACACTTGCATTCACTATTAGCATATAATCCTCAGATCTTAAAAATGTTGAAAGAGGAGAATCAGATAATTTTAGAAAATAAAAAACTTACATTATATGTTCAGAAAAGGGATGTATTGAATGAAAATAAGGCAACAGCTAGAAGAAGAGCTACTAAAAGCAAAAATTGAAGTAGAGAATCTAAAAGCAATTTACTTATGGTATAATCTACCTAATTATTGGAGTCTAAAGGGTTTTTTTTCAATCTTTCAATTTGATTATTTTAATTTTGCCATAAATTACTTTGGGAATATCCTAAAGCAGAATAAATGCTGAAAAGTGTTGTTAATCTCTATTATAGAAAAACATTTGACCTGATTTTCTTCTTTCTTTCTTTGTTTTGGTATGATTTTCTAATTATTTGATTTTCTTTTTAGATATTAAAAGTTACTGATTGTTTGGTAATTGTTATGGTTTCGATATGAGGTGTCCCCCCAAATCACACATATGAGACAATACAAGAAAGTTTAGAGGTGAAATGATTGGGTTATAAGAGTCTTGGGGCTGGGGATATAGCTCAGTTGGTAGAGTGCTTGCCTTGCATGCACAAGGCCCTGGGTTCAATCCCCAGCAGGGGAGAGAGAGAGAGAGAGAATGACTTCTAATCAGTGCATTAATCCCCTGATAGGGATTAACTAAGTGGTAACTGTAGTTAGGTAGGGAGAGACTGGAGGAGGTGGGTTTTTTGGGGGGTTGTATCTTTAGGGCATATAATTTTTTCCTTGTTGAGTAGAGCTCTCTCTCTCTCTCCCCCTACTCTCCACTTCGTGTTGCCATGTACTGAGCTACTTTCCTCCACCACACATTTCCACTGAAAGGAAAATGACCACAACACTCGGAGCCACCAAGAAATCTTTACTGCAGCAGTGCAAAAGAGGAGAGAGAGAGAGAGAGAGAGAGAGAGAGAAAGAGAAAGAGAGAGAGAGAAGAAAGAGCAAAAGCAAGAGAGGGAGTCAGAGCAAGAGAGCGAGAGCAAGAGAGAGGGCCCGGCAGGAGGGAGTTGTTGTTGTTGTTGTTGTTGTTTTTAATAATTTTTTTTTAAAGAGAGAGAGAGAATTTTTTTAATATTTATTTTTCAGTTCTCGGCAGACACAACATCTTTGTTTTGTATGTGGTGCTGAGGATCAGCTCCTGATACAAACCCAGGCCGCACACATGCCAGGCTTGAGCCACATCCCCAGCCCCAGGAGGGAGTTTTTTATAGCCCAAATCTAATGGGGTCTCTGGGTCTGCAAGCTGCCTTGTGGCACAAGTGGGTTAAGTGTTCAGCCTTGGGGGGGGGGGCGGTGTTGAGTGCTCAGCCTTGAATGGGGTTGAGTGTTCAGACTTGACAAACAGGTGATAAAGACAGGGGGGGGTTGAGTGCGTGGGTTATCCTGCAGCTAACATTCCTTCAGCCTGCCCTACAGACAACTTAGTTCAGCCTGTCCTGCATCTAATACCACCAACTTTGGTCCAAAACAATGGAGTCTAGTGAGGATGGCCTTAGGCCTGAGCCTAAGCAACTCCTTTTTTTTTTTTTAAGAGAGGGGAGAGAGAGAGAGAGAAAGAGAATTTTTAATATTTATTTTTTAGTTCTCGGTGGACACAACATCTTTGTATTGTATGTGGTGCTGAGGATCCAACCCGGGCCGCATGCATGCCAGGCTACCGCTTGAGCCACATCCCCAGCCCCTAAGCAACTCCTTTTTAAAACTCCAGTTTGAAAACTGCAGTGTCACCAGGCACACCTACCCTCCAGTATGGCTCTCAGGCACAAACAAGTCACTTCTCCCCACCCTGACAAACTCAGAGTGAAGCCTTTGGCATGGTGTCCTCACCCCTTAAGCGGGAAAGGTGAAAAGATAAGGATGGGACCACCAGACCAGATGTTAACCCCAGGGTAAATGACAGAACTGAGAGATCCGGTGGCAGCTGATAAGGATTGAAAGGGGGATCAAAAACCCCAAAATCTGGTATAAATAATGGAGCAAATGAACAGACATTCAGCCAGCCAACATCTTGAGAGCTGCAGCTTCTCCCTAAGACCCTCTCTTCAACCAGCTCCATCCCTGGAGAAGCCTACCTTAGTTCCTGATCTGATCACCACAGTCTGAGTGAGTGTGCATCTGCTGGACTTAAAGCCTAAGGCTTTAAGACTTTTGATCTGACACTTGAGCTTAGCATGCAGAGGGAATGTCTGTCATGGGCCTGTCATGATTAAGTGTGTTTGCAGTGCTTAGAATTAATCTAGAATTGTTTGCTGTGAATTGATTATGTCTATTGCAGTATCTAGCAGTAAGGGTTGTCATTTTCTTGATTAAGAACCTATAGAGTGAATTTATATTGAATGATTTGAGTGAATAAAGCATTGAGTAGGGCAGAAGTGTGTGGACATTCTTAGTTTCTCCCCCTCGACTGCATAAATCGCACCTTTTGCCATCTCTACAAGTCAGCTGTCTATGGACTAAGACTTCTTTTTTTTTTAAGTACATGAAATTTCCATTTTATTATACAGTTTTATATCACACTAGTTCAAATGCATTTCTCTAAAAACTCTTCCAAAACTTCTTTGGGATTAACTGAGTCATCTCTAACATGGCTGTGGCTTTACCACTGATGCTGAAGTTAAACAAATAAAATTCCAAATGATTGAATTTTTACATTAATAAGCTAAGAAATGGCCTCAGATTAATAGGGGTGTTAATCTCCATCAAGAAATGTTGTTGAAATGTTTCTTCTGATTCAGCAGTTATAAGTCAGAATCTTCAAAAACAAGGGCAGAACAAAAGTACCAAGAAGCTTATGCAGCTTATACCTCCCACAGTCCTAAGCCCAAGAGAAGCAAGGCAAAGCAACTTTCCTGCAAGCTAAATGGGTCTCCAGTACTTGCATCTAATTGAGCTTTCAGAGATATATACCTATCATCAATAGGTTTACCATCTAGGCTATGGTTGCACTAATTATGTCTAAATAGTTTAATACCCATCCAAGTCCAAAGGTGAAAAAACACATACACTGGTATGGTCATCGGCAAGAGCAAACTATAAAAGCAAAGGCTAGCAGTACTGGTACAGCCCTGTGGGAAGTTTTCTTCCACAGTGGCAGAGTAGAACAATCCTGCTAAAGAGATGAGTGGAATCAGAACAGTCAACGTTGGCAGAGACAGAAACATTCTTCTTTCCCACTTACTACCCGCCACCTTGTCTGAAAAGGTATATAGTATTAAGAAAATTTAATTGTTTTTAAAAAATTATGAGTTAGTGTTGCTCCGTTTCTTCTTGTTTCTTATTTTGCTGTGTCATCCTAGCTGCTTGTGGTATCATATTAGGAATCCCATCAATGATTGGATAGGCTATTCCCAATTCTTCATTAATCAATTCATTTGTTGAGGCTTCATATCTGAGCGGCTTCTTGGAGAGAGGACACACTAGGAATTCCAGCAGTGCCTGATCGAAATTGCTGGACGGCTCTTTCGCCCTCTCGCTCCGATCTGCTAAGGACAGCGACCTCGTCGCGCGGAGGCACCTACGAGTGACCGCAGATGGTGGCGCTCGTGTCCTCCACAGCGTAGAGGCGAGCCTGCAGCATGATCCGCCCCCGGCAAACTCGCCTCCCTGCGCCCTACGCTAGCCGGGTAGCGTCCCTGACTAAGACTTCTGAAACCATGAGACCAAATACAATTTTCTTCCTGTAAAACTTTCTTGTCACGTCTTTTGGTCACAGCGGTGTAAAAGCTGACTACAACAGAAGTATTTTTCATTATCTTCCCCCAGTTTATTTTCTAAAACATTAAATTGTTGGCTTTACTGAAGGTCTTCTATTTATTTTTTTAAAACATTTTAATTATACACATTAATATGTGTGTGTGTATCTGTAGTTGGACACAATACAATAAATAAATTTTATTTATTTATTTGTTTTTATGTGGTGCTAACGATCAACCCCAGGCTAGGCAAATGCTCTACCGCTGAGCCACAACCCCAATCATTAAATATGTACACAAACACAAATTTTTTCCAAGTTCTGTCTTCAACTTTTTTAGTTAGAACTTTGAAAGCTAGTTAAATGGTTTTAAAACTAGTCCAATTTAAAATTTATATCACTTAATAACAAGAAGTTTCAATGTGGATCTCTGGGATTGTGTCTCAGCAGTAGAGTGCTCACTTAGCACATGCAAGGCCCTGAGTTTGACCCTCAGCACCACATAAAAATAAATAGATAAATAAATAAATAAATAAAGGTATTGTGTCCAATTACAATTGAAAAATAAATGTTAAAGGAAAAAAAAGAAGTTTCTCTGTGGGATCAGGGATGTAGCTCTTTAGTAGAGTACTTGCTAGCATGTGCAAGGCCCTGAGTTTGTTTCCAGTACCAAAAAAAAAAAAAGTTTTATCTCTGACACTTTTTTATGTTTTCATCTTTTGAAGGAGTATTAGATTTTAGAAATGGAAGATATTTGGAAAACACTTTTTCCCTCCTCTTAAATTTAGAGGTAATGAAACTGAGATCCAATGAAAACATAATGACTAACTTGAATTAATAAAGCTATGGCAAAATAAGGACCAATACTTGGTTTTTCTTTGTGTATCCTTCCCCCTCCAATTTATTGTATTTCAGAAGTAAAAACATGTTAAAATATTCTCCAGGTTTAAAAATAAGAGAAATTTATTTCATTTCATTAAAATTCCTTTTTGGGTTTGAGATGTAGCTCAGTGGCAGAGTGCTTGCCTAGCATGTATGAGGGCCTGGGTTCAATCCTCAGCACCACATAAACAACTAAAAATTCTTTTAAAGATTGTTTGGTTATTTAAACAAGGGAATCATATTGTGCCATACTCCTTCTCTCTTTTGTCTTACAAAGAGACACCAGATATCTCACTGAAGTTGTTATATGCTTTGTGTGATTTAAAGTTGTATCCTAATTCATTTTAAATTTCTTATTCTGAATACGGTTCTATTCACAGTAAAATTCAGAATGAAAATTTGCATAGAATGAAAATAGCAAAAAATCATATGTTTAGGGCTGGGGTTGTAGCTCAGTGGTAGAGCACTCACCTAGCATGTGTGAGGCACTGGGTTTGATCCTCAGCACCACATAAAATAAATAAACAAATAAGTAAATAGATAAAATAAAGGTATTGTGTCCATCTACAACTAAAAAAATTCTTTAAAAATCATATGTTTATAATTTATGATATAACCTGTAGTCTTTTATTGTTTGCATGTTGTTTTGGTTTTTGGTACCAGGTATTGAATTCAGGGGCAAAATTAATCACTGAACCCCATCCCCATTCCTTTTTATATTTTTCACTTAGTCACAAGGTCTCACTAAGTTGCTTAGAGCCTTAATAAATTGCTGATGCTAGCTTTGAAATTGTGATCCTCCTGCCTCAGCCTCTCAAGCTGCTAGGATTACAGATGTACATCACCACACCTGGCCTTTTATTGTTTGTAAACATTGCTATTTTAGTATTTATAGAAACAAAATCTTGATTTTTTAAAAAAAAAAATTTAGTTGTTAATGGACCTTTATTTTATTTATTTATATTTGGTGCTGAGAATCAATCCTAGTACCATATACATGCTAGGCAAGCACTTTACCACTGAACCACAACGCCAGCCCCCAAACCTTGATTTTTAAAGAACACATACTAAATTCATGCTAAATTTTTATCATGTGTTTTACTTAAGGGTTTCTATTTTTGCTGGTATTTTGTTGAGGAAGAATTTTTCTTTTTTTTTTAAATAAGGACATTATATTCATACATCTCATCTGGTTTTCTTTTGACATAATCATACATACAAGGAATTTCATTTCAATCCCCATTTTTCCTCTCCATGTTTTTCTCCCCTCCTCCCTCCCTACTCTGTCTCCTCTATCTTACTGATCTTCCTTTTACTCCTTTATTTTTGATTGGTACATTGTACATATACATAAAGGAGATATTCCCTTTGATACATTTATGTATGTATAATAGATAAGGGTGAACAAGCAGAAATCACTAAGCCAAGTGATTTTTTTTTTAAGAGAGTGAGAGAGGAGAGAGAGAGAGAGAATTTTTAATATTTATTTTTTAGTTCTCTGCAGACACAACATCTTTGTTGGTATGTGGTGCTGAGGATCGAACCCGGGCCGCACGCATGCCAGGCAAGCGCGCTACCGCTTGAGCCACATCCCCAGCCCCACCAAGTGATTTTAAGTGAGTGTAGTAAGAGTCAATTCAGGCTATGGTAACCTGGTCTGGCAAGTCTCCATGGAGGTAGCCTCTGTTTAGCTTGAGCAGGATTTTTACATTCAGGAACAAACTAGAAATCTACATTTTTGTGTAAATTTTTCCAATTTTATTTTTACTTTTTCCATATTATTTAGTGTATTAGTTGTACATAAGGTGAGATTTGTTATTGCATGTTTATACATGCACACACTATAACAATATAATTTGGACAATATCATTCCCCAATAAAATTTTGTAATTTTAAAATGTTCACAAATAATTCAAAATGCCTTTTGATAGCATACAGACAGGTGAGTGGGCCTCATTCGGCCATTCGGCTTCCTTTGTGGTTTCTGGTAGAGAAATGATTCTCAAGTGTACAGCCTTGGAGCATTCACTTAAGACCTTTTTAGAAATGTGTATCTATTCCTATGGAATCACAAACTCTGGGAAAATACACCCTCTAGAGATTCTGAGGCTAAGGAAACTTTGTGAGGCAAAGAAACAGAGATGGTTTTGTTGTTTGTTTTTCTTTTTAGCTCAGGACTGGGAATTTAACCCAGATGTGCTCTACCACTGAGCTGAATCTACAGACATTTTTATTTTGAGGAAAGGTCTCGTAAATTGCCGAGGTTGGCAGGAACTTGGAATTCTCCTGTCTCAGCCTACTAGTACTGGGGATTACAGGCATACACCTATGTGCCTGGTTCAAAATAAAATATTTTACAACTACCTTGGTACCTAAATCATGTTAGATTCTCAAAAGTTATTGTTGAAATGTAGAGTGAGTGAAAGTGAACTGAGGGATATCAATTGGGATGTTAGTTGGTGTCAAAGTATGGATTATGTTAAATACTATTTTTAAGGAGTGGCTTAACTGAAAATGTATGGGACACTGATGCAAGCTTTAATTATGGGGATGATATGATTAGAGCTGTGATTTAGCAGAGTGCTATAATAGCATTGAAGAATACACATTGTAGTAAGAGAAAATTATATCAGAAATTAGGTTAGGGCTATAGAAACAGAAAAAAAAAGGTGTACATTATGGGTACTGTTTTAACCTGTTCATAATCTCATTGGTTGAATTAAAAAAGCATTTTATATATTAAACGTTTTTATTATAGAAATGAATAATATCATATCCTTGATAATTTTATCTTCTCTTTTTAATCTGTGCTATGACTTTCCTTTTAGTGTAATGAATCTTCTAATTTGAAGTAATATTTTTATAACATAATTCTAATAAACATATTTTTACTGTAGGTGGCTTTAAATTTTTGAAATTAGAGTACAAATTATCATATGAAATTTAATCATATTATAATTTCAGCATGCTACCACTCAAAATTGATAACGAATGTTCAGTTTGAGTGTTGACTTTATTTTTTTAATTGCCGTTAGACACAATATCCTTATTTTATTTATTTGTTATGTGGTGCTGAGGATCGAACCCAGGGCCTCACACATGCTAGGTGAGTTCTCTACCGCTGAGCCACAATCCCAGACCCTTGAGTGTTGACTTTAAACAACAAAATTAACTTGGTGTTATTTCAAGTTTTTCAAAGAGCTACTCTTCCCTTTTCCATCTATATTTATGTGATAATATTTAAAATATGAGCTATTGTCCTTATGCTTTCTTTTGGAGTAATATCAAATTTTTTTAGAGAGAGAGAATTTTAATATTTATTTTTTAGTTTTCAGCAGACACAACATCTTTGTTTGTATGTGGTGCTGAGGATCGAACCTCATCCCCACATCCCCAGCCCCGTCATATCAAATTTTAATGACATGTTCAAATAGCTTGGAATGCAATAAACTATATTTACTATGATGGTGGTTGAATAAATACTTTGTTAATACATGTTCTTTTAAGTACAAGTAATAGGGCTGGGGATGTGGCTCAAGCGGTAGTGCGCTCGCCTGGCATGCATGCGGCCCGGGTTCGATCCTCAGCACCACATACAAACAAAGATGTTGTGTCCGCCGATAACTAAAAAATAAATATTAAAAATTCTCTCTCTCAAAAAAAAAAAATAATAAGTACAAGTAATACATTATGTGACTTGTGTGCTCCTTTTGTTGGCATAAGACAGATATTAGTACAACAGAGACAAAAATTTTAAAGATGTATAAAATAAATAATTTTTAAATTTATTTATTTTAATTAGGTATATATGACAGCAGAATGCATGTTGATTCGTTGTATATGATTGCAGCACAACTTTATATTTCTTTGATTCTAAACAATGTAGCATCGCACCATATGTGCACTCATACATGTACCTAGGGTAATGATGTCCATCTCATTCCACCTTCTTTCCTACCCCCAAAGCAAAGATATTTTAAGATTGACTTAAAAAGCACTACTCATAACCATAAAGGAAATAATTCACAAATTGACCCACACTAAAATTAAGAAAATGTATTTATCAAAACTTGCCCTTAAGAGATTGACATGAAAATCTATAGAATTCGAGAATATATGAAGATATTTGTAGTTAATGTAGTTTACAAAGAGCTTGTGCCCAACAAAGAAAAAGCAAACAATTAAATAGAAATATGAGAAATAAATACAAACTCGCATTTCACAAAAGAGGATATCAAATGGGCAGTAGATATATCAAACTTCACCAATAATCTGGAAAATAAAAACCAAAGATATAATAAGCATAACAGTTAAAAATCTACAGGTGATCATATCAAATAGTAATAATAAGAAATAATCATACTCAGAAAATGAAAGGAGTTAAAATATTTACTGAAGTTTATCATTCGTACTTTCTGTCAAAGCAATTGAATTCTTGGATGCATACACAACAGAAATGAGTTTCCTTTAATATAAAAGGCATATGGATTTTCATAGCAACATAATTCAGAATAACCAAAAACTAGGAGGGAAATGGCCATCAGTAGTAGAAAGAACTGAATTGTAAATATTAATTTACTAGAATATTTGAATCACTGAAAAATAAATAAAAGGTAGCATAGTTGCTATCTCTCAAACATAATATTTGCGGCGCCCCTCCCCTGACTCAGACAAAGGCAAGGCCCTACTGAGGTGGATGGCCCAAGGCGTTCATCCTCTGGAGGAGCGCAGTATGTTTCTGGGAATGGGCTGGTTTGTTTTGTATTCCTGTTAATAAGTATAGTTGCAACTTCTCATGACCATTAAGTATGAAGGAAAAAACATGACTTTCCCAATTAATGCAACTACTTCTAAAGAATAAATCTGTTTGCTCTAAATGCAATGATTCAGCTGTGGAGCATAAATTGTTAATGTTTAATGAAAACCCCCCTGTGGGAAAAACAGTCAAGGAACTTTTTGAGAAATTAAATTAAAATGTAGATAAGAAAAATTAATATTAAGAAGACAGATTAGTGCTTGGTACTGGACAACTTGTTCTTGTTCCTGTGCACAATGGTTTGGTGCTCTTACTTTTGTTTGATTAAAATTAATAGCCCCTCCTTTCAAGTTAACCACTTGCCATAACCACGGCAGGGGTTCTAGTCAGTAAGTCAAGAAAGAATAGTGAAGGTATAGGCCAATAGTCTGGGACATTTCTAACAATCATTAAAAGCTAACTAAGCAGAAACAGTTCAAAGCAAAACGAGAACTGAAAGTAAAAATGCTTGCTTATACATAAGCCAAGATACATTCTTCTTATCTAGTTGTAGCTATGTAATATTTTGTTTCTTTGAATAATGATTCCTGATTTGTAATCACAAAATACTGTGAGCCTGCCAAAATGTAAAGTATATATGATTAACTTCACAAGTAAAGATTGGGATTCAGCACCTTCACTTTTGTGTCCCTGTTGTTTCTCCACCCCCTTTGGGACCCCCTGCCAGAGCTGGACTCCGACAAATATTGAGCAAAATTAGACACTAAAAATATATACAGTATGATTCCACAAATAATCAACAAACTAACCATAGATATTCAATATCAGAACAGAGGTTATTGTTGGTGAAAGAAAGAAAAATGAGTGGTGATTGACAGGACTTCTGACAATGCAGACAATACTCCTTTTTAGAATTGGGGTGATATTTAATTGAGCAGGTTCACTTTGTGAGAACTCACTGAGCTATGTACTAACAACTTGTGTGATTTTCTGCATAAGTTATGTTTCAATTTTAAAAAGTATAGAAAAGACATATATGAACTTATAAAGACAGATGTCTAAAATTTATCTTAAGTGAAAAGAGAAATATGTATGAATGAAGTTATTCATGAACTCATGAATGAAGCATGATCTCCACTTAAAAATAAAGTTGAAATATATATTGGGCTGGGGATGTGGCTCAAGCGGTAGCGTGCTCGCCTGGCATGCGTGCGGCCCGGGTTCGATCCTCAGCACCACATACAAACAAAGATGTTGTGTCCGCCGATAACTAAAAAAATAAATATTAAAATTCTCTCTCTCTCTCTCTTTAAAAAAAAAAGAAATATATAAATATTTATTTGTGGATAGATAGCTGATGGAAAAGAATATTTCAAATTGGGATGATCAAGGGATTTTCCCCTTTTTCTTCATTTCAATTTTTATAAAAGATGTACATTATTTTGTAATTAAAATTAAATAATTATATGAAATGAGAAATCATAGAAAATATAGCTTAGACCTTAGATTCAATCATTATTATAATAAATATGTTATTGAATATTCCATATTTGCCAGACACTTTTTTATTTACCCTTTTATGTAATTATCACAGTAGTTTCAAATAGTTGCTCTTGTCCCATTTTATTTATCTTATTTATTTTGCCTTTATACATGTATTTTGGTTTGTTTTTTGCATTACAATTCTTAATACACATATATTCCACAATTTTTCATATCTCTGTTTGTATATAAAGTATGTTGACACCAAATTCAAGTCTTCATACATGTACTTTGGATGATATGTCCATCACAATCCACTGCCCTTGCTAATCCCCTGCCCCCTCCCACCCCTCTTCCCTATCTAGAATTAATCTAATCCCCCCATGCTCTACCTCCTTACCCCACTAGGAGTCAGCCTCTTTACATCAGAGAAAACATTCGGCATTTGTTTTTCTGGGAGGGGCTAACTTCACTTAGCATTATCTTTTCCAACGCCATTCATTTATCTGCAAATGCCCAGATTTTGTTCTTTTTTAAAGCTGAGTAAAATTCCACTGTGTATATATGCCACATTTTTTTATCCATTCATCCACTGAAGGACATCTAGGTTGGCTTCACAGTTTAGCTATTGTGAATTGTGCTGCTCTAAACATTGATGTGGCTGTGTCCCAGTATATGCTGTTTTCAAGTCCTTTGGGTATAGACCAAGGAAGGGATAGCTGGGTCAAATAGTGGTTTCATTCCCAGATTTCCAAGAAATCTCCATACTGCTTTCCAAATTGGCTGCACCAATTTTCAGTCCTGAGAAAGTGATGTGACTTCATTTTTGAGAAACTAGCCTCTACCTCAGAGCAAAGCCTGTCCAAGGAAGGGGGCATGGCCCAGGTCCTTAGAAAAACCCACAGAGCACTGCTAGGCACACACCCCACCTGCTGAGAGATCTGTGGCGCCAGGTGTCCCTGACTCAGGCTAGTGAGGACCCATAGCAAATCCACCAATCAGCATGAGACAAGGAAAATACTTGGGATTCCAGATGACCCTCCCAGTAGTTTATGGTGGTTGATAACACGTTTGGAAACCTTTTAGTTCAGCAAGTACTCCCCTCGTGGCTTAAACCAATCAGTTCAAATGAATCCCCCTCTTGTACTAAACAATCACCCTTACCCAACTTGTTCCTGCCAGTGAATGTGCTAATCATGTTTTAGAGTTGTTTTATGATTTGCAAAGAGATGCTATGATGTATGTAAAGTCCCTGCCTTCCCCAAAGAGTGTATAAAACTGCTGCAAACCCTGGGCTTGGGTCTCTCAGCGTCATCAGTTGTTGTGACCAAGCTAGCTTGCAATAAATGCCTCTTTGCTGCTTACATCGATCTTGGTCTCTGGTGGTCTTTTGGGGGGTCTCAAACTGGAGCATATCAGTCCCACCAGCAATGTATGAGTGTACCTTTTCCCCCACATCCTCGCCAACACTTGTTGTTGAGAAATAAGTTTATTTAGATTCCAAATATACTGTATGTAAATATCATAATACACTTGTTTTTAAAATGTTAAGATCCAGGTTGGGGTTGTGGCTCAGAGTTAGAGCACTCACCTAGCACATGCAAGGCCCTGGGTTCAAAATTCAAAATAAAAATAAATAAATAAATAAATAAAGGTATTGTGTCCAACTACAATAAAAAAATAAAATATTTTTTAAAAATATCCTGCTCAGAGTTCCTGCCTCCAGCTGCCAGGAGGGACAGCAAGCCAGCAGCAGAAGGGTGCTGTATCCCTGCTTTTCCATTCTCTCTCCTGAGTAGCTTTATTTCCTCTTCTCCTCTCCCACTCTGGTGTTTGTCCCTAGGAGGAACTGGGGATGCCTGCTTGGAGTTTGTTGTGGGGGGGAGGTAGGGGGAGGGTAGGGGTTGTGGGAGGGAGGAAGGAAAGGGGGTGTTCTCCTCAGGACCCCTCAGTCAACTTGAGATTTGAGCAATAACTTCCCCTTCAGGGCACCCCCCTGGGTGACCTTCCTATTCCCCCGCCAAAAAAAAGACTATGGAAAAATCTTGTCTCCCCCTTTCCTCCCCTCTGCCCTCCACCCCTCCCCAGGATAGATTGGAAGTAGGGTTACGAGCAGCCTCGGAAGCGGCGGGGAGTGCAGGACCAGAGCGAGTGATGGAGCCTGCGCACTGGGGATGGCGGGGGAGGGGGCGTCACATTGTCCCTGCGGGGGGGTCGCCCTGCGGGCCTAGGGCGGGGCCGGGGGCTCAGAGCCTCCTCTGCCCCCTCTGGCTGCCCCCTCCGGCTCCCCCTCGGCCCCCCCTCTCTGCCCAGGGTAAAGACAAAAAAAAGTAAAAAAAGAAAAAAATAGAAAATGTTAATATCCACAAATTTGGAATAGGAAAGACAGTAGAAAAAAATCTAACATAACTTTCCTTTGTACATGCATGAATACACCACAGTGAATCCCACCATCACGTAAATCCACAAGAATGGGTCCCTAATTAGAATAAGATATATTCCATGCATGTATAATTTTATGAAAATGGACTCAGTAATGTACAACTTAAAAAGAACCAATAAATAAAAAATAAAATAAGGGCTGGGGTTGTGGCTAAGTGGTAGAGCACATGCCTAGCATATGTGAGGCCCTGGGTTCAATCCTCAACACCACCTAAAAATTTAAAAATCCACAAATTCTCAAAATCAAAATTTTATAGAGAGACCCAGTCACTGAGCCAGCTGCAGATAACTCACAAGCCTCGCCCTCCAGCCTCCTGGATTCCGGATGCCCCGCCCGCCCCCTTCTCCCCCAGCTGCCTGGCACAGGCCATTTCCACCTGAATAGTATGGAATGCCCACAATCCAGAACCTCCCTGCTTTGGACCCCTTTGCTGATGCAAAGGGTGACAACTTGCTTCCTGCTGGCAGTGAGGATTATATCCATATAAGAATTCAACAGAGAAATGGCTAGAAGACCCATACTACAACAATTGAGTGAGGATGCTTTAAGCAACTTAGTGAGATGGTGTCTCAAAATTCAAAATAAAAAATAGAAAGGGTTGAGGATGTGGCTCAGTGATTAAACACTCCTGGGTTCAATCACTGGTACTCCCCCCAAAAAGTAGAAATTACTTTTACAACACCTACCCAATTTTTATTTCTTGCCCTCAAATCAACCACCCTGGGTGCTCTGATAGCTAATTAGCCCTTTCTGTCACACTGAAGAAACCGGCTAGGTGGGGGTCAGTGGAAGACTGTTAAAGAGAAGGGACTAGGCTGAACCCAAAGCACTGCACTCTCCCAAGAATCCACGAAGTGACAATTTCTCCACACTCCCATTCCCCAACCCCTCCCTCGAAATGCCAGCTCACACACCCTGCAGTGCTGCATTATATAAATAAACCAGTTTGTTTATGTATTTTCTTTTGATGAGTTTCTGGAAAATTTCCAGTTTGGGGCTTTCACACATAAATATTCTGACTGCTCTTCTACGAGTTTACTGTGGACATAATACCAGATTAAGGAATTTATAGATTTAACCTTTAAGAAATGGCCTTAACTTTTCACTTTTCACACTTGCCTCGCACGTGTGAGGCCCTGGGTTCCATCCTTAGCAACACAAAAAAACAAATAAATAAATAAAGATATTGTGTCCATCTTCAACTAAAAATATTAAAAAAGAAATAAAAAGAGGAAACATTATTCAGCATTAAAAGAGAACAAAATCATGGAATTTGCAAGTAAATGAATGAAGTTGGAGAATATTATGCTAAGTGAAGCAAGCCAAACACCAAAACCAAAGGCAGAATATTTTCTTTGATATGAGGATACTGACTCATAATGGCCATGGGGGGTGCGGAATGAGAGGAATGGATGAACTTTAGATGGGGCAAAGGGGAGGGAGGGGAAGGGTGGGGGCAAGGCGATAGGAATGTCACCTGGAAAATGAGCCTCACCAGGGTTCCACCAATTGACTCCACTGCTAAATATTAAACAAAGAAAAGCTTGCTGATCTGAGGTTTGCTTCCCATCTCCCGCCTTCCTTGCATCAATTGTCCCAACAACCTGAGAGTCCCTGAATAAAATGGCTTTCACACAATAAATATTCTGACATAAATCAAAACTACATAAAAATGGTTCACAACCTAAAATGGCGAATCTGACTCCAATAAGAGGTGTCAGGGGGTGTTCACAAGTAGTCCTAGCTACTCAGGAGGCTAAGGCAGAAGAATTCCTTGAGTCTAGGAGTTCAAGTTCAATCCAGGCAACAGAGTGACACCCAATCTCAAAAGAGGTGGGGAAAAAAGTTCATGGCAGAATATATAAAAGCACTGGCCATTTTACAGCTTAACATTGGGAGCCCGAATAGAATGCATGGGGTCAAATTGCTTTTTTTTTTTGGGGGGGGGGGGGGTACAGGGTACCAGGAACTGAACTCAAGGACACTCAACCACTGTGCCACATTTCCAGCCCTATTTTCTATTTTATTTAGAGACAGGGTCTCATTGAGTTGCTTAGCACCTAGTTTTTGCTGAGGCTGGCTTTGAACTCAAAATCCTCCTGCGTCAGCCTCCCAAGCAGCTGAAATTACAGGCATGCACTACTGTGCTGGGCACCTGGGGTCAAATTCTGACTTCTCAATTGGCTGGCTGTGACCTTGTGTAAGTCACATGACCTTTCTGTGTCTGAGTCTACTAAACTAGGGATGACTACACTATAAACTCATTTGATTTTTATGAGTAAATGGGTTAATACACACAAAGCACTTACATAAGTACTTGTCACTTAGTGATATATATATATATATATATATATATATATATATATATATATATATATATAAGCTATTATTGTCCATAATGACTTAAAATGTCTATCGATAGTTTATTTATTTATTTACTTATGGTATTGGGGATTTAACCTAAGAGCACTTACCACTGGGCTACATCCTCAGTCCTTTATATTTATTTATTTATCTTTATTTGGAGAGAGTCTTATTAAGTTGCTGAAGTATCACTGAGTTGCTGAGGCTGGTCTTGAATTTGGGATCCTTCTGTAACAGCCTCTCAAGTCACTGGGATTACAGGTAGGTGCCATACCATGCCCAGTTAAAAATTCCTATTAAAATGTAAAGGCATATCTAGTTCCAGATGAAGATGGTGTGAAAGACCTAAGCAATTTCATTCTGCTTGGGATCTTAGTTTGCTCTGAAACTTAACCTCTGACTTATTGTAATCCTAAAGTCAAGAAAAAATCTACAGAAAAGCTCTGTGGAAACAGTTCAGTTCTCAGAAAAGCCGGAAAAGCCGCAGATAGGCCAAGATAACCACATATCTGAAATTCCGGATGGCTTCCACCTAGGTGTGGTGACCAATATCAAAACTAGAAGCCCTGCAGTTTGGCATGTACTCCCCTTGCGACATCCTCACTGTTTAAACCAATCAGTTTAAATGAATCCCTCTCTTGTAGTGACCAATCCCTCCTACCCAACTTGTTCCCGCCAGTAAATGTGCTAATCATGTTTTAGAATTGTTATTTGATTTTCCCGCAGTGTGTGATGATTCGCTAGGAGATGTTATGATGTATGTGGGGTCCCTGCCTTCTCCAAAGAATGTATAAAACTGCTGCAAAACCTGGGCTCTGGGCCTCTTAACTTCACCTGTTGCTGTGTGAGTGCGGAGGACCGAGCTAGCTCGAAATAAACACCTCTTTGCTGCTTACATCGATCTTGGGTCTCTGGTGGTCTTTTGGGGGTCCCGAATTTGAGCATAACAGGTGAACAACTATACCTGTCGGTTTACTTCCAAAACCCAACCTTGCAGATGCCACAGAAGAGATGAGGAGGTAGTTGGATTTTAGACCCATTTCCTGCAACAAAACTTTTTTTTTTAAAGAGAGAGAGAGAGAGAGAGAGAGAATTTTTTTAATATTTTTTTTTTTAGTTTTCGGCAGACACAACATCTTTGTTTGTATGTGGTGCTGAGGATCAAACCTGGGCGAGCACGCTACTGCTTGAGCCACATCCCCAGCCCCCCAACAAAACTTTTTGTTGTTGTTTGTAGTGGGGATTGAACCCAGGGGGGTTCTATCACTGAGCCACATCCCCAGCCCATTTTTTTAGCTGGGGATTGAACCCATGACTTTGTGCA
Source organism: Urocitellus parryii (assembly GCF_045843805.1). Classification (NCBI taxonomy): domain Eukaryota; kingdom Metazoa; phylum Chordata; class Mammalia; order Rodentia; family Sciuridae; genus Urocitellus; species Urocitellus parryii. Next base: position 78,304,762 of record NC_135547.1, read on the forward strand.
TGTGAGGCAAGCACTCTACCAACTGAGATATATTCCCAGCCACCCTGCAGTCCTTTTTTAACACCTTTATTTTGTTTATTTTTATGTGGTGCTGGAGATCAAACCCAATACTCCCATGTGCTAGGCAAGCTCTGTACCACTGAGCCACAAATCCCAGTACCATTCTCAGGGCTTTTTATCTTTTATTTTGAAACAGGGTCTCACTAAGTTGAGGAAGGCCTACCTAAGTTGCTTGGGCTGGCCTTCAACTTGGAATCTTCAGGTCTCAGCCTCCTGATTTAGTGGTGTTGTAGGGATAGAGGAGGCAAGGCACCAAAGATAGCAGGGAACAGTTTTATTTAGCCACAGCCAGGTTCAGAGAGCACAGCTTTTGCTATAATCAATCAATCCCCTGAACCCAGAGTTCAGGGAGTTTCAGAATTTTATACCCAGCATGTAAGGGGAGGGGCTCAGAAGTTCACAGTCTGCAGAAGTTCACATAAAAGCAGCTTTTTCTTTCACTGTTCTGGGCATGTTAACTCTTCAAGGACAACACCTGAGAAGGGGAGAGCTTCTTCTCCCCTTTCTTTCCTCCCCCTGCCAGCTATTACCATGGAGCCCAGTTGTAACTTATCTTAAAAATGTACACATCTCTGTGAAGCCCAGCTCAAGGCCAGAGGCCTTGTTTGCACATTTCTACAAAGGACTATACTGGATATGTTTGTGAAAAACTAGTAAGGGGGTGTCCAGCACCTGGAATGCTCGTATCTTCTCACCCAGTGGCCAAGTAAACAGGGCGACACAAAAATAGGAAGTTTATCTACATTGAACTGTTTTGCAGACTTTTGTTGACAGTCCCAAAAACAGCCATGGTGAAGATCTCTGGAGAAACCCAGTTTAGACTTTTCTGTGGAGAAAGGGGGTGCCACTGCAGTGGGATTACAGTATTCACCACCATGTCTGGCTGAAAGAAAACTATTGATGGTTTGGTCCCCACTGGGTGATAAATTGGTTTAGAGTGACAAAAGGTCAGAGACCATGGAGGGAGGATCAGCTGAGATGGAGTTCTCCAAATTGCATCCTTTTTCTCCCCTCATGTTTTCTGGAAGGGTCTTATTGGTCTTGAAAATATCATCAGGCAGAAACTTGGCAGGACTGTCTCAGTGCAGCCAAGGTGACATGGTAACATTAAGTCATAGGGGGTTTGTAAGCTCATAAAACTGGCAGCCCTGGCTGTGCACGGTGGTGCAAGCCTATAATCCCAGCAGCTCTGGAGGCCGCAGCAGGAGGATTGTGAGTTCAAAGCCAGCCTCAGCCAAAGTGAGTTGCTAAGCAATTCATTGAGACCCTGTCTCTAAATAAAATACAAAATAAGGGGCTGGGGTTGTGGCTCAGTGGTCAAGTGCCTCTGAGTTCAATCCCTGGAATCTCCCCCCAGAAAAGTGCAGTCCCTCAAGACTGGCCAGTTATTCCTTTCCCACTCCACCACCCACTCTCCAAGCTGGGCAATTACAACAAATATCTCATCCCTAGAATCCTTATCGATTTTTGTTTGGTAGCTAAAGGCAGAAGTCCTGGAAACTTCTCCAGGGAGTCATAAACTAGGGAAGAGATAGGATTGGTTGTGCTCAGCTCAGAGGCTCTTTACCCTAAGAAATACCAACCCCCAAACCCTTGAATGCACACAGGGTATGTGGGTTTATATATCTTTCTAGAACAAATAGTTATATACAAGAGCTATTATAGATGGTGAATATGAAAAAAAATTAATTGCTCAAATAAATAATTCAATGGACTTGAATTATAAGCCAATCCTCAAAACCAAAGGGTGAATGTTTTCTCTGATATGTGGAATTTAACCCAAAATAAGGGGTGAGGAGGAAGGATAGAAGTTCAGAGGATTAGACAAAGGGGAATAAATGGAAGAGAGGGGAGATGGGAATAGGAAAGACAGTAAAATGAATCTGACATAACTTTTCTATGTTCATATAGGAATGCACCATAGGAAATCCCACCATCATGTATATCCACAAGACTGGAGCCCTAATTAGAATAAGATATATTCCATGCATGTATAATTTTATCAAAATGGACTCTATTGTCATGTATAACTAAAAAGAACCAATTAAAAAATTGGACTTTAAGGGTTGGGGATATAGTTCAATTGGCAGAGTGTTTGCCTCACATGCATATGGCCCTGTGTTCAATAAAAATAAATAAATAAATAAAGGTATTATGTCTATACACATACACACACAGAGAAAGAAATTTTTAAAAAAATGTTTATTTTTAAATTGTAGTTGGACACAATACATTTATTTATTTATTTTTATGTGGTGCTTAGGATTGAACCCAGGGCCTCACACATGCTAGCTGAGCACTCTACCGCTGAGCCACAATCCCAGCCCAAAAGAAATTTTATAAAAGTCACCAGGGTTGGGCACTGTGGCTCACGCCTGTAATCCCACCTGAGACAGGATGATTGCAAGTTTGAGATCAGCCTCAGCAACTTAGTGAAATCTTGTCTCAAAATAAAAAATAAAAGGGGGGCCTGGGGATGCGGCTCAAGCGCTAGCGCTCTCGCCTGGCATGCGTGCGGCCTGGGTTCAATCCTCAGCACCACATACAAACAAAGATGTTGTGTCCGCCGATAACTAAAAAATAAATATTAAAAAATCTCTCTCTCTCTCTCTCTCTCTCTCTCTCTCTCTCTCTCTCTCTCTCTTTAAAAAAAATAAAAAGGACTGGGGATATTGCCCAGTGCCCCTGGGTTCAACCTCCAGTACTAGCAGGAAAAACAAAGGTAGACATGGTGGCCCACCTGTGTAATCCCAGTGATTTGGGAGGCTGAGGTAGGAGAATTACAAGTGTGAGGTCAGTGTTAGCAATTTTTTGAGATCCTGTCTCAAATAAGACTAGGGGTATAACTCAATGGTAGAGGGCCTCCTCTCAGTTCAATTGCCAGTATTAGAGGGAAAAATAATCAGAAATGGATAGATGTGGAATAAATCAATGAAAAATTAATTAATAGGGAGAACAGAATTGTTAATGTCAAAATCCATTGAATAGCAGCCCCATAAGAATAAAATAAAGTAATTAGAAAGGAAGGATACTAAATAATAAATAATAATTTCTCAGATTTAGACAACCAACTTGAGATCTAAGGGGATCTGGATCATAACATACTGAACTAGAAAACACACCCTAGATACAGTGAAATTAATTATGACAAATGTGACAAAAAGAAAAACTTCCAGAGAGAGCTGGGGATGTAGCACAGTGGAAGAGTCTGTGATTAACATGTGAGAGGCCGTGGGTTCCATCCCTAGCACCCAAAACCAAAACTTCCAGAGAGAAATAGCAAGTTACTTAGAAAAGAACAATAATTATCTGGGTATGATGGTATATATTATGGTATATACCATAATCCCAGTGACTGTGGAGGTGGCAGGAAGATCACAAGTTCAATGCCAGCTTCAACAACTTAGTGAGACCCTATTTCAAAATAACAAGGGTGGGGGACTTATCTCAGCTGTAGAGCATCCTGGATTCAATTCCCAGTACCACACACCCACTGACCCCCCAAAAAAAACAACTCCGGCCCAGAAAAGAACTTTTATATAGGGTGGAGTAAAGAAAATGTCAAGCATATAAAGCTGCAGAAGGTTTAAGACCTAGAGAAAACTTAATGAAAACAATTATTTAAGCTACTTGTTAAAGATGGTAAAGGAAACTTTACTCAAAGGGGGTCTACCAAGATAGGCATAGGAACCGGTGTAATGGGGACTTGCAGTGGGGGAGTGATATTGGGCTTGACTTTGACTCCAGCAAGAACAAGTGGGGATTAATAGTGAAGGAGCAGGGGGTCTGGGGTTGTGTGTGGTTCAGTGGTAGAGCACTTGCCTAGCACGTGTGAGGCCCTGGGTTCCATCCTCAGCACCATATAAAAATAAATAAATAAATAAAGATATTGTGTCCAACCACAGCTAAAAAGTAAATAATTTTTTTAAATAGTGAAGGGTCAGGGTAAAGAGATGGTCAGTGGATGGGAAATTAGTGGCAGGAAACATTGGGGCAAGGAGGATTCTGGCTAAACTGATAGACAAGTTTTTTTTGTAAAAACTAGACTAAGCAGGCAAAGTCACTGGACTAAGGATAGAACCCAAGGCTGGAGTCTAGTCAGAAAGAAAATCCAGAGAAGCCCAACTCAAGTTTGGTTAAAGGAGAGAATTTCTGTTAAAAAGTATAGGGGGGAGTGGGCTGGGGGCTGCAGCTCAGTGGTAGAGCACTTGCCTAGCACATGTGAGGCCCTGGGTTCAATCCTCAGCACCACATAAAAACAAATAAATGAATATAATAAAGGTACTGTGAAAAAAATTATTTAAAAATAAAAAAGCATGGGGGTGGGGTGGGGGGTGGCTGGGGTTGTAGCTCAAAGTTACAGTGTAGGACTCATGCCTGTGAGGCACTGGGTTCCATCCTCAGCACCACATAAAAAGAAAATAAAGGTATTATGTTCATCTACAACTAAAAAAAATACTTTTTTTAAAAAAGCTCAGGGGATGGGAAGGATGGTGGAATGAAACGGACATTATTACCCTATATACATGCATGATTACACTATTGATATGACTCCATACCATGTTCAGCCAGAGGAGAGAAGTTGTGCTCCATTTGTGTACAATGTGTAAAAATGCATTCTACTATCATGTATAACTAATTAGAACAAAAAAAATTTTTAAAGGCATTTGGGGGGAGAAAAAAAGCACAAACAAAAGCTGGGCATGGTGGCACATTCCTGTAATCCCAGCAGTTTGGGAGGCTGAGGTAGGAGGATCAGGTGTTCAAAGCCAACAAGGTGCAAGCAACTCAGTGAAACCCTGTCTCAAATAAAATACAAAGTGGGGCTGCGGATGTGGCTCAGTGGTCAAATGCCCCTGAGTTCAATTTCCAGTACCAAAACTAATAAAATTTAAAAAATTAAAAACACAAGCAATAAAGAAAAAACAGTAAAATTAATGTATGATGAGTAAGAATTTTTGCACATTGCTAACTAAACTGGAATCTGCCTTAACAATTCACCATTGGTATGAGATGTTTAAAGGTTTTTCCCCACCAAGGCAACTATTACAGCAGTCCTCCTTTATCCAAGGTTTCAGTTTCCATAGTTTCAATTATCTTCAATAAAGCATAGTCTGAAAATATTATATGGAACATACCAGAAATAAATAATTCCTAAGTTTTAAATCTCATGCCATTCTGAGAAGCGTGATAAAATCTCATGTTGTCCAGCTGCATGTTGTTAGGCTGTGAATCATTTGTCACTTGGTAGCTGTCCATCTTCTGTATCCTCAGGTTGTACATCTGTGGATTCAACCAACCACAGATTGAAAATGTTCTTTAAAAAATTGTGTTTGGTCAGGCACAGTGGTGCACACCTGTATCCCAGTGGCTCAGGAGGCTGAGGCAAGAGCATCATAAGTTCAAAGCCAGCCTCAGCAAAAGCAAGGTGCTAAGCAACTCAGTGAGACCCTGTCTCTAAATAAAATACAAAATAGGGCTGGGGATGTGGCTGCTCAGTGGTGGAGTGCCCCTGAGTTAGATTCCTGGTAACCAAAAAAATAAATAAAATTGTGTTTGTATGGAATATGTACAAATTTTTTTCCCTTGGTATTCCCTAAACAGTATAAAGTATTACAACTATTTACATAGCATTTGCATTGTATTAGCTATTATAAGTAATCTAGATATGTTTTCAACTCTATAGGAAGAGGTGTGTAGGTTCTGTGCAAATACTATACCATTTCAAATTTTTAAAAACTATTTTTGTTGGTGCATCTCAATTATATAGACTGGTGGGTTTGATTGTCACATATTCACACATACATAAAAAGAATTTAGGGGCTGGGGATATAGTGCTTGCCTTGGTTCAATCCCTAGTACCAAAAAAAAAAAAAAAAGAATTTGGGGGCTGGGTTATGGCTCAGTGGTAGAACTCTCACCTACAACATGTGAGGGACTGGGTTCAATCCTCAGGATCACATAAAGATTAATAAATAAATGTATTTTTTCCATCCACAACTAAAAATATATTTTTTTAAAAAGAATTTGATCAATTTCACTCCCCCATCCTCCTCTCTTCCCTCCTCCCTCCCACATCCCCTTCCTTTACCCTAATGATCTCCATTCTACTTTCACAGTGTCCCTCACCTGTCTTTTTTCTCCTTCTAGCTTCTACATTTAAGAGAAAACATGTACATTTTTATGGGTCTGACCAAATCCTAATTTCTCTCAGAATTAGGATCTCCAGTTTCATCAATTTTCCTGCAAATGACATAATTTCTTTCTTTTTTAATGGTTGAATAAAACTCCAGTGTGTGTGTGTGTGTGTGTGTGTGTGTGTGTGTATTGACATTTAGGCTGATTCCATAACTTGGCTATTGCTAATTGTGCTATGGTAGACATGGATATGCATGTATCTATAAAGTAGGTTGAATTTAATTATTTTTGATAAATACCAAGGTGTGATATATCTAGGTCATATGGTAGTTCTAGGCTTAGCTTTTGAGGGATCTTGAGACTGCTTTCCATAGTGGCTATACAAAATTTACATTCCTACCAGCAGTTTTAATAGTCTCTCTTTTCCCCAAAACCTTGCCAGCATTTACTACTATTTATATTCTTCTTGGGGATTATTATTATAAATGGAGTGAGATAGAATCTCAGTGTATTTGCATTTCCCTGATGACTAAAGATTTTGAAAATTTTTCATATAGTTGCTGGCCATTTGTATTTCTTTTGAGAAGTGTCTGTTCAGTTCTCCTACATTTATTGATTGGGTTATTTACTTTTTTAATGTCAAGTTTTCTGAGTTATTTATATATTCTGGATATTAATCCTCTCTCAGAAGAGCAGCTGGCAAAATTTTTCTCTTATTCTGTTGTCTCTTTGCTTTGTTGTTTCCTTTGTTGTGGAGTAATTTTTAAATTTGAGGCTATCCCATTTATTGATTCTCTCTTATTTCATGAGCTCTAGGAGTCCTATTCAGGAAGTCTTTGCCTACACCTATTTGTTAAAGCATTCTTCCTATTTTTTCTTCTGTTAGAAACTTTCCTTGTTTTTTGTTTGTTTGTTTGTTTTGCAGCACTGGGAATCCAACCCAGGACCTCATTAATGCTAGAGAAATGCTCTAGGTGCTGGGGATGTGGCTCAAGCGGTAGCGCACTCGCCTGGCATGCGTGCGGCCCGGGTTGGATCCTCAGCACCACATACAAACAAAGATGTTGTGTCTGCCAAAAACTAAAAAATAAATATTAAAAAAATTCTCTCTCTCTCTCTCTCTTTAAAAAAAAAAAAGAGAAATGCTCTACCAGTGAGCTACTTACCCTTGGCCAGTTTCTAGTCTTAGGTCTTTGATCCATTTGGGGTTCTCTTTTATACAGGGTGATAGATAGGGATTTAGTTTTATTCTTCTACATATGGATTAAAATTTTCCCAATACCACCTGTGGTGTATTATATTTATTGATTTCCATATGTTAAACCAGGCTCCCATCTCCAGAATGAAAGTAAACTGATCATAGTGTATATCTTTTATTTCCAAGTACTGGGGATGAAAGGGTAAAGTTTCTAAGCTGCAAAGACTGAATTAAAAAATGAAGGACCAGGTATTGTTAAATTCCTCTGCTACACCCAGAACCTGAAATTCCTGAGGCAGTTAAGACAAGGCCCTACTGGCCATTTAGCCTAGGGCCCTATGCAGCTTGTCACGTAGGCATACAGGGCCCAAACCAATGAGTTTGAATGCGCACCCCGCTTAGGAGTGACCATCACCCCTGCTTAGGAGTGATCAATCACCCCCACCCGACCTGTTCCCGCCAATGAATGTGCTAATCATGTATGAGAGTTGTTGTTCAATTTTCCCGTGCCTCATGCTGATTTGTTCTGATGTATGCAAAGCCCCCGCCCTCCCCAAAAAGTGTACTTAAGCACTGCTTAGCCTCTGCTCTGGGCTCTGGGCTGCTCTCGCTTCTTGAGTGAGCCTAGAGCCTCAGCTTGATGAATTGGATCCTCAATAAATCCCCTTCTGCAATTGCATGAGTCAGTCTCTTGGTGGTCTCTTCCTCTGACTTTTCGCTGGACCCTTACAGGGATTGAACTCAGGGGCACTCTGCCACTGACCTATACTTGGGTCCTTTGTAATTTTTATTTTGAGACAGGGTCTCCCTAAATTGCCAAGGCTGGCTTTGGCTTTGAACATATAATCCTGTTGCCTTGACCTCCCAGGTCACTGGGATTTGTAAGCCTCTGCCAGTGTCCCTGGCTGTAGGATCTTTTGTGTGTGTGTATATGTGTGTGTGTGTGTGTGTGTGTGTGTGTGCGCGCGCGCGCGCGCGCGTGCACCAGGAACTGAACCACCAGCAGCGCACTCAATCACTGATATACACTCCCAGGCATTTTTAGCTTTTATTTTTATTTATTTATTTATTGTGGTACTGGGAAATGAACCCAGAAGTACATTACCACTGAGTTATTTCCCCAGCCCTTTTTATTTTTTAATTAAACTAATTTATTATCATCATCATCATCATCATCATCATGGGAACTTAACCCAGTGGTGCTCTACCACTGAGCTACATCACCAGTCCTTTTTATTTTTATTTATTTGTTTGTTTGTTTGTGGGTACTGGGGATTGAATTCAGGGGCACTTGACCACTGAGCCAAATCCCCAGCAGGCTTAGAATTCATGATCCTCTGGCCTCAGCCTCCCTAGCCGCTGGGATTACAGCCATGCGCCATCATGCCAAGCTCCTTTTTATTTTTTTATTTGGAGACAGGGTCTCACTAGATTGCTGAGGCTGACCTCAGACTTGCAAGATTCCCCAGCCTCAGCCTCCCTAGTAGCTGGGATTACAGGGTTGCCTAGTTGGGAAGACATTTTTAAGGACCTTGGAGCCATTCCTTTGATATGAAAATCAAGGAGGGCAGTGTCTTTATGTGATTGCCACCAGAGGAGTTTCTCCTAGGTGCCTTACTTCAAGCTTGTCAGCATCTACTTATTACAGAGATAGTAGGTTTATTTATTTCTTCAGACAAAGGAAATTAACTAGCACAGAAGGCCACTCCAATTTCCAGGTGAATTTAGGACTTGTGTGGCAGTACTTAGTTTTTACCCTTGGGTGCTGCTGTGTAGACAGGCCAGCGAGCTGCATACCTGGACTTTCTGGTTTCTCTCCCCAGTTTTGAATGGCTTGAAATACTACACACAAAGTATGGGATCTGGCTTCCCAGACAGCTGCCAAAAGGGCAAATGATGCAATCTAGAAGTGTGGCAGAGTTAATGTCTGTAGGGTAAACTCTTTTTTCTTTTTTTTAATATTTTTTAATATTGTTTTAGTTGTAGTCGGACATAATACCTTTATTTTATTTTTATGTGGTGTTGAGGAAAGAACCCAGTGCCCCACCCTTGCTAGGAAAGGGATCTGCCGCTGAGCCAAAACCCCAGCCCCTATTTTTTTAGTTGTAGTTTGACACAATGCCTTTATTTTATTTAGTTGTTTTTATGTGGTGCTGAGGATCGAACCCAGGGCCTCACACGTGCTAGGCGAGCACTCTACTATTGAGCTACAGCCCCAGCCTCTTTTCTTTTTCTTTTTTTTTTTAAGGGTAAACGTTAACCAACAAGAAAAAATTTGATTGTGTATTATATTTTTAAATGTTTATTGCTGGCTGGGGATGTGGCTCAAGCGGTAGCGCGCTCGCCTGGCATGCGTGCGGCCCGGTTCGATCCTCAGCACCACATACCAACAAAGATGTTGTGTCCGCCGAGAACTAAAATAAATAAATAATTTCTCTCTCTCTCTCTCTCTCTCTCTCTCTCTCTCTCTCTCTCTCTCTCTCCTCTCTCACTGTCTCTTTAAAAAAATGTTTATTGCTTATTGCTGCATTATAATGATACACAATACTGGGATTCACTTTGCCATATTTGTACATACACATAACATAAATGTATCAATCAAATTCTCTCCCCTTGTTTATGTCCCACAAATCTGCTTGCTCTACTCCACTGATTTTTGTTGTTGTTGTTGTTGTTGTTGTTGTTTGTTTGATGGTCATGGTGGTACCAGGGATTTAACTCTGGGATGTCCTACCACTAAGCTACACCCCAGCCCTTTTTATTTTATTTTGAGTCAGGATCTCCCTAAATTTGCTGAGGCTTGCCTTGAATTTGCAATTCTCTTATCTCCCAAACTGATATAATTACAAGCACCTGCCACCACACCCAGCCTATTCAATCTTTTTTTTTTTTGGTACTGGGGATTAAGCCTGGGGTAGCTTTACCGCTGAGCTACTCCCCAGACCTTTTTTTTTTTTTTTTTTTTTTTTGAGAGGGGAGTGCTGCTTAGGGCCTTGCTAAATTGCTGAGGCTGTCCTCAAACTTGCAATGCTCATACTCCCAAATCACTGAGATCATAGTTGTGTGCCCACCGTGCACAAGTGGCCTGAAAAATCTTGATATCTCTCTCTCAAATGTAGAAAAATGACAAGTGACATTCTATGGACATGATGCAATCAAGCTATAACAATTTTACTAAGAACTTTAAAAAAGGGCTGGAGATGTAACTCTGTGGGTAGAACTGGGTTTAATCCCCAGTACAAATTTGCCCAAAGAAACAGGCAATCTTGTCCTTATCCCTACCAATTCTCTCAAAAGAAAGAAATGGTTTCATAAAATACTGAAAACAAGTGGGGATACTATCTGAGGATCATAAACTGTAAAGAATTCTTTTTTTTTTTTTTAAAGAGAGAGTGAGAGAGGAGAGAGAGAGAGAGAGAGAATTTTTAATATTTATTTTTTAGTTCTCAGCGGACACAACATCTTTGTTGGTATGTGGTGCTGAGGATCGAACCCAGGCCGCACGCATGCCAGGCGAGCGCGCTACCGCTGAGCCACATCTCCAGCCCTGTAAAGAATTCTTTAAAAATAGAAAGCAGCTCTGATGAGATTATGAGGGTGAAGGGAATTACAAGTCAAAACAAGCAGTAGAGGGGCTGGGGATGTAACTTTGTGGTAGAGCACTTGCTTACCATGCAGAGGTACTGGTTCCATCCCAGAACTGCAAAATACAAAACAAAAACAGCAACAACAACAACACACACACACACACACACACACACACACACCAAGCAGGAGAAGACAACTAAGAAGGGAAGAGTATGTCTAGTGAAACTCTAGACAGAAAGAGCAAGAACTGGGCTAAGGGGTATACCTCAGTGGTAGATAACTTGTCTAGCATGCCCAGTACTGGGGGGAAAAAAGAACACACTATACTCTAGGACTAATTTTTTTATTGGTACCAGGGATTGAACTAGGGGAATTTAACCCCTGAGCCACATCCACAATCCTTTTTATATTTTTATTTAGAGACAGGGCCTTGCTAAGTTGCTGAGGCTGCCTTTGAGATTGCAATGCTCCTGCTTCAGCCTCCCAAGCTACTGGGATTATAGGTGTGTACCACTGTGCCAGACTACAAACAATACTCTAAAGGGTGTTAATTCAGTGATCAGCCCCACCATTGCCCTTAACACTGGACAGACAGCATTCTGATATTTGACAGTGAACTACCTAACTGCTGTCTGATTAGGACCCCTAAGGGTGAGGAATTCTAAGAAGTGTATCAGATCTGGGTGAAACTTCAGTTCCTTGCAAACAAAATGGAAATAAACACATATTTGTAGAGAAGAGCCAATCTTCAGCCTGTCTACTCCATGGCAAATTACCCAAAGTTGAGAACTGTGCTCTCTTTCTACTTGCCTACCCCTACTGAAGTGGCACCCCCTTTTTCCACAGAAAAGCCCTCTTCAGCATGGCTGATTTTAGGATTGTCAGCAAAAGAGTCCATTGTAGATAAACTTCCTATTTTCGTGTCACCCTGTTTACTTGGCCACTGGCCGAGAAGATACCAGCACTCCAGGTGCTGGACACCCCCTTACTAGTTTTTCACAAACCTATCCAGTATAGTACTTTGAAGAAATGTGCCAACAAGGCCTCTGGCCTTGAGCTGGCCTCACAGAGATGTCTACATTTTTTAAGATAAGTTACAAATGGGCTCCATGGTAATAGCTGGCAGGGGGAGGAAAGAAAGGGGAGAAGAAGCTCTCCCCTTCTCAGGTGTTGTCCTTGAAGAGTTAACTTGCCCAGAACAGTGAAAGAAAAAGCTGCTTTTATGTGAACTTCTGCAGACTGTGAACTTCTGAGCCCCTCCCCTTACATGCTGGGTATAAAACTCTAAAACTCCCTGAACTTGGGGTTCAGGGGATTGATTGATTACAGAAAAGGCTGTACCCTCTGAACCTGGCTGCAGCCAAATAAAACTGTTTCCTGCTATCTTCGGTGCTTTGCCTCCTTTGTCCTTACAACATTTTTGGCGACCCAGATGGGACAGAGGAGGTAAGGAAGGCTATTTTGCCTCTCTTGTCTCCAGGGACTGGCTTCCCTGGGGCGATGGGGGACAGCGGTCCCCTTGGCGTGCCCAGGCACTCTTGGCCTGAAGGAGGATCTACTCACCCAGCGTCCTGGGGCCACCACCCAGGAGCACAACAGAACCCACAGGCAGCAGGAACCAGAATTAGGGTTTTGGAGCACCGCCCATCTGAGCAGGTAGGACCCGGGTCCATTTGGTTTTGCAGCCCACCTGACTTCCCCTTTGAGGCCTAAGCAGGTGGAAGAGAGGCTTGATAAACCTCTGTTGGGTCCCCAGTACCCTCCAAAGTGGTTGGAGCTGAAATGGAGCCGGGGAGTCGCCCGAGTAGCCTCTGTTCGGGGTCAGCGAGCAGAGGGGACACCGTGACTCCCTTTTCTGTTTGATTTGGAATTGTTGGAATTTGGGTGGTATAGAAATTCTGTCCTGGCCATGTCTGTGTGAAAGTGCGTGAAAGTGTGTGAATGAGACAAAGGGAAGGGTTCCGACCCAACCTGAGGGCCGAAGCGAGTGCAGAGTCCTGATCCGCAGTTCCTGTGGCACCTCATACAGTCTATGGTGGAATTTGACCAACCAACGTCTAGGTGAAAGCTCCAGGTCGGGGGTTGATACCGACCTGCAAGGCTAAGAGGGCCCTAAGTCCCTGCGAGGGGAGCAGCCGGAGATGGACGAAGTGAGTCTTGTCCTAAGTGTGTTTTAAGTGTGTGACACCGATGCAGGGTGGAACATGGGAGGCACCTAAGGAAACTGAGCCTTCTGAAATGTGTGTGAGAAACCTTTAGGAAGGTTTTCCTGGTAACTGGAGTGAGACTCACTCCACAAAGTTTGCATACTCTGTGAATTAGAGTGGCTCACCCAAGATATGGGCTGGCCACCAGAAGGATCTTTAGATGAGAGAGTGTTTGCTGAGGTCCATTTGATTGTTGTTGGAGTCCCTGAACCATTTCTCTTACATTGATTGCTGTCAAGAGATAATACAGAAGCTGATGTTAGCCAGGAGCATAATGGTCTCTAAGACCCAGTGGAAAACAGCTAAACAGAAAACCTGGCTAGGAAAGACAGGAAAGGGAACAGTTTTCCCCCTGAGCCAGAAGAGGACCCACAACCTTAAGTGCCACTCTACCCAACTTTGCCAAGACCACAGGGACAACAGACTGTCCCCTAACCCCCTTGTCCTCAGAGGCAACAAATGAAGGCCCCCCAATACTGGCTACTCCTTCCACTGTGATATCCTCAGAGCCAAAGAGAACAAAACACAGTGTCTGTGCCCAAGAGTTAGAAAGGAATCAGAGCCAGCCCAGAGCCCTAGCCTAAGCTGAGCATCTGCAGACAAACAGAGCTGAGATAAGCCTCCTGCTGCTCCAGCATCTCCCTCTTGCACCCTCGATAGCCCTGAACATTTCTCTCGGCCCCACATCTGCCTAAGGCCCCTCTGCCCTATGAAACTGGCAGCAATGATCAAAAGAGATGTGCCCAACTGACTCAGAGCTAAATGTCCAGGCCACCACCGCTGTTGGAAGCTGATAAACTGGCCATGGGCACCAGAGGTGCCCGGGGGAGAAGGGGCGCATACAAGTGTAGCAGCTGCAATGCCAGTTTGTCAGTGAAGAAATGCACAGGCGCAAGCAACAGGTGATGAATGCAGCCTTTGTGGGACAGGCTCAGAGAGCCATTTGCCAAAAATTACAATCCTAGAGGGCTTTACTGAGAAGTGTGCCAGTGAGCTGATTAAGGTGGCCACCGCAGTTTTCATCAATCGAGATCCAGAGACTCAAAGACAGGCAGACCAGAAAGATGAAGAGGAGGATGGATCTCCTTACAGGGGCCCTCACCACAAACCCAGAGGTCACTCAAAGGGGTGTCTCACTAGAACAAAGCCAATGGTCCAAATGTTTATAAGGAAAAGAAAAAAAACGTGGCCAGACAAAAGGGGAAGCCTCCAATGGCCCCAGCGGGCAAGCACCCACTGCCATGCTCACATGCTCAGCCTTGAACAGAGAAGGAATGAATGTTTTCCCCCAACTTTTGGCCCTAGCCCCTCCTTTCAGTTTCTTCCCACTTGCTGGGAGGTTGATGATTGACCATTATGGCAGGGGTCCCATAGACACACCCAACTGCATCTGATGCATGAGACCCGGCGCCTCAGGAGGGCTCAGCTGCTGCAAGCCCCCAAATGAACCAGGAATATGTTCATGTTAACAACTAGTAGTGGGCCATAGGGTGCTCACTCCAAAAAGACATGCCACCCTGGCTCCAAGCCACACGCTGGGAGCCACCAGCAGGAAGGGACTCAGAGCCCCATGCACCCAAGTATGCTGAACAAAAGCACAAGTGGGGCAACTAATATATACAATTAGAGCAGGCTCCCACCTGGCAGGAGGAGAAAGCCACACAAAGAGCAACACCTAGGTGGGCACAATGTGGCTGCCACACTGGGACCTGCACAGAACCGCACGGCTGCCCTCCAACCTTGGCAGACGGCTCATGGCGAGATTGACATAGGTGCCTTTTACACAAATGATGTCCCAGGTCATCAGTCTCTGCTAAGATTTACATTAGATTTAAGAGTTGGAGAATCCTAGCCACTAAGATCCTGCACTGGGAGATAACAAAAAAAAAAAGCGCCAGACGCTCTATGTACGCCTCCCTTCCCTAAATGACAGTTCCTCCCAGGGGCTTGAGTACACCATCCTTGGGACAGCACTGGACTCTGACGTAAAATCTCATATCTATCAAGAAAAAGGCCCAATACTTTGGTTACCATCTGGCTCGGCAACAGGACAGACAATAGCAACTGGGCCTCAAAAGAAGATCTGCTCAATTCCAGTCCCTTCAATCTGCCATCAGACTAGAGAATTCTTGGGGGCTACTGGCTTCAGACATGTATGGATCCCCAAATTTCAGTTATGACAAAAGCCCTCTATGAAACCACAAAGGGGGGAAAATGGGATCCTCTTACATGGGGGTCAACTAAGTAAAAGGCCTTTGAGGACATTAAACAAGTTACTGACCTGTGCCCCTGGATTATGGCTCCCTGACCTCACAAAGCCTTTCTTTCTGTATGTCCGTGATCAGTCTGGAGTGCCTATAGGAGTTTTGACTCAGATGCTGGGGGCATGGCACCGTCCAGTGGCCTATTTGTCTAAACAGCTGGACTCTGTAGCCCAGGGCTAACCACCTTGTTTATGGGCCCTTGCAGCCACAGCTTTTCTTGTGTTGGAAGCTGATAAACTGGTCATGGGACAAGAACTGGCTGTCAGAGTTCCTCATTCAATTTTTACATCATTAAAATATAAAGGACACTATTGGTTGACTAATGAAAAATGGTCAAATATCAGGGCTTGTTATGTGAAAACCCACGTATCCGTGTTGAGGTTGTCAGAACTCTAAACCCAGCAACTTTGCTGCCCATTGGACCTGGAAAACCTGATCACAAATGTGTTGAGGTCGTGGATGAAGTGTTGTCCAGCAGACCAGACCCAACAGACCAGCCTCTCGAGGATGCTGATGCAGAGTACTTCACAGATGGAAGCAGTTTTATAAAAGATGAGGTATGTTTGGCTGGATATGCAGTGGCCACTCTGGACTCCACTGTCAAGGCAGAACCTCTGCCTCAGGGAACTTCAGCACAAAAAGTAAAACTTATTGCTTTGACTGGAGCACCTCAGTTGACAGCAGGAGTCTGTGTGGATATTTACATAGACTCAAAATATGTGTTCGCTACCCTTCATGTTCATAGGGCATTATGTAGACTAATTAACTCAGGAGGAAAAAAAAGGGGGGGGAAACATGATGTATGGACAAGAAATTCTTAAACTTTTGGATGCACTGTGGGCTCCCAGGAAGGTTGTGATTATATATTGCCAAGGTCATCAAAACGGAGACACTGTGGTTTCTCAGGCAACTGGAGAGCTGACAGAGAGGCCAGTTTAGCTGTCTGCAAGAAACAGAAAGAAAATCCAGTCCCAGGTTGAAATGCTGCCCTTCTGCCTGGCCGACTAGCTAACAGAATGGGAGCCAACATACTCCCAACATGAAAGTAAGTGATTTAAGACTGAAAAAGAAAATTTCCTCCCAGGTGGATAGTGGAGTTTTCTGATGGCCGGAATAGCCATCCAGAGATTCTAGTCCCAGCCTTTATCAGACAGTTCCGCAGGAAAATATGTTGGACACACAGCACTTGAGACAGTTCTTTTTTTATGATTTTATTCTTGTAATTTTATTAATAATACATAAATGGTTAATGGACAGGCATCACCAACTTGACTGACCTAAATTAACTATCCCTGTGGAAAAAGTATTTTCTATATTATCCAACTTACTAATGATTGTTCATAAGCTGGTTAAAAATGTCATCTTGGACCCAAGTTTACACAATAAATAAATCTAACTTTTATAATCAGCCATTATATATTTAAACAAACAAACAAACAAACAAACAATGTTACATTTCTTCAACTTTTTAAAACACTTGCCCCCAAGTTGCTTGCTTCGATTAGAAGCACAGGGCTGACAAAGAAATATGAGATAAAAATTTCTGTGAAACTGTCCATCATTAATGCTTTTCTGACAGGCAGGACTTATACTGATGTATCAAAAATACATTTTGAAGAATAATGGAAAAAATACCCTTGTTTATTTCTTCAATTTCTTACCCCTTAAATGTCCACATTAATAAATTTTACAGTCCATGTGAAACATCTCAACACGTAAGTTATGCAATATTCACCATGGCAAAAGGGCAGATCAAGAGCCAAGGGCCTGGCAAGCTGGGAAAGGCTACGCAATCCTCTCTTTCTCTGCGTTATTGACCTGGACACAAGTACATATGCCTGGAAAAAAAGACAGAACCTTGCAGTATTTCCACAGTGATAATAATTAGCTTCCCCCGCAAATAAAAGTAGCCACGCTGTCTAAGTCCAGTCACACAGAAAAGGGCAGACAGCTCCTGGAATGCCAGCAGCGGTCCCCGGCTCTGTCTCCATCGTGGCAGAGGTGGTCATATCCACTGTCGTGCTGCCCGGGGGTCAGCAGTGGACACTCTCACACGGAAGGCAGTCTGGTGGCTTCCATCTCTGCAGCCCGGTTTGTTCCAGTATTTACAATGCATTTCAGTGAGCCACCTGCTCCACTGCACATCCCCATCAGATGACATCCAGGGCATCAGTAGATCATCACCCTGACTGAAAAGTTTAAGCACATTTTTTTTTCCCAGAGGGAATGTCTTAAAAATGATCCAGGAAAAATCCTTAACACTAAAACAGGTTTGAGAAATTCTAAACACAACCAAATTAAACAAAACCTCGATTCTGCTTTAGAATGTGGGTCACCTGTCATTGCAAGACAAGGTAAAGCACATGTGTAACAACTAGACTAGCTCAATACTACCAGGGGAAAACTGACACAATGTATCCACAGTCATTCAGCAAAATTAAAAGAAGACAGGTCAAAACTCCACACATGACAAAGTACACATAAAAAATTAAGAACAAGAACACAAGAGAGCTTCACCCATAATTCTCAGATCCCTATTTAAATAATCATGTGGGAGACAGTGTAAATAGGATTTGGAGGATTAAAAGTCATGTATAGATTATCTTTAATTTTCCTACTAAATCTAAATAAACTAACAAGAGACAGGTAAAATGGATCAAAGAAGCCCACTCTTATCCTGTTGTTTCTAGAAGACAAGCTATTACCTGTATGTGAGCAAAAGGCTTGGCCTGGCACAAACTCTGAACAATCTATCAGCCGAGAGAAGTCAGTCTCTGGCACGCTTCTGGGAGGGGGGCCCAGGATTGGCCATTTTTGTGGTTCTATCTTTTCCCTCATTTTCTCATCCACAACTTCTACTTCTGTGCTGTCCTTCAGGGCCTCTAAAATGAGATTAAGGTTTGTGAGAGCCTGAACGCGGTGAAATCCAGCAATCAGGGAAATAGGCAGGAAACCTTGCTCATCCATCTTTCTCCGAAGAAAGAAGTCACGTTCCAAGTTTTCTATACTGAAGTAATATTCAATTTGATGCTTAATATACTCTTTAAGCAATGCTTCTTCCACAGGATACACCTGTACACCCGTACCGTCATCATAGTAATACATCATACTGGTGTTAATTTCTGTTTGAAATGGCTGATCCGTCCTTTCACCATGTTCTCAGTAACCATACGAACAATCAAAGTTTACTTGAGGGTTTCCTCTGCCTCGTCCTCTTCCCCATCCACGTCCTCTTCCTCAACCTCTGAAGGAACCTCGGATATTACCCCCCTCACTCCTCACATTAGACACTTCATCCTGATCATCTCTTTTTTCTCTGTCTCACCTCCAACTTCGTGTGTCATTTCTCCTGTTATTATGGGATGACTTATTTGCTTCAGGCTGACACCAAGAGCTGTTCTGGGATCCAGGTCTCTCTTGACTCTCTGGTCTTTCATCGTCTAAGTGCAGTGGTACCCACTTGCATTTATTAGCTCTCTTCTGCTGACTGCTTGCTGGGCCTCGTCCTCACATTTTCAATAGGACCGTCTAATTTTGTTTCCCGGTTTTCTTTGCTCTCACTGCTACTCCTCTTTTCAACCTTCTCTTCTTTTTCTTTTCTAATTTGTGGCTTCTTATTTCCTTGGCTGATGACACTCTGAGACTGCAAAAAGGTTTTTCCAGTGCTCACTAACTCTCGTGGTGTTGGCCAGTTTGCCATATCTCTGAAATCACTGGCCTTATTGGGTTTCCTTGTCTTGAGTTTTCCTGCTTTTATAATTTTGGGGGAATTGAGCTTGGCTGCTGCCTCAGTTCTGAGTCAACATTTCTATGTTGCTCACAAGCAACACCTAGATGGTCTGCAAACAATGTGAGGTTTGTGCTCACAACAATCCTTGTCAGGGGCCAAAGCTCCCACCAGGAATCCAAACTATAGGAGGAGCACTTTTTTGAAGACTTGGAAGTAAACCTCACTG
Source organism: Urocitellus parryii (assembly GCF_045843805.1). Taxonomy (NCBI): domain Eukaryota; kingdom Metazoa; phylum Chordata; class Mammalia; order Rodentia; family Sciuridae; genus Urocitellus; species Urocitellus parryii. The sequence continues at coordinate 78,324,173 of NC_135547.1, forward strand.
AACTACCACACTCACGAGGCTATAAATAATTTGTTTTTTATATGTTTATACTTTGACGGGTGGAAGCCTTTCCCACCCACACTGAAAAGGCTAGGGAAATACTAGGATGCTTCTCTGGGAAATGATTCCCAGATTTGATGTCCCCATAATTATTGGCTCAGACAATAATAATTATTGGCTCAGCTTTTGGGCAGAAGTGATACGATTACTGACCATATATCAGATGAAATTTACCTACTGCCTATAGGCTGCAGAGTTCTGGTAAAGTTCAAAGGATGAACAGGACTTTAAGGCTCAATTGGGTAAACTGTGTCAGGAGACTCACTTACATTGTGAGGAACTTCTCCCTATTACACTGTTGAGGATTAGATCCAATCCTACCAGGATCTTTTCTTTTGAGATAATATATGGGAGGCCCCCCCTCTTATTAGGGAACTACAGGGAGACTTAAAAGAGAGAGGAGAATTAACCCTGAGTCCACAGCTTCAGGTCTTAGAGAAAACTTCACAGGTTCTCAACCAATGGGTTAGAGAAAGATTGTCAGTAAATTTGACCCAGGTGCACACTCCTTCAAGCCTGGAGATTAAGTCTAAATCAAAGAATGAAATATTCAACCCCCTGAACTTGTTTGGAAGGGCCCTTTCACTGTTATTTTATCCACCCCAACTGCAGTAAAGTTTGCAGACAGGTCCCTGGATTCACTACACCAGACTCACGTCTGCAGCTGAGGACTGGGAATGCCCTCCAGATGCTGCTACACCATTGAAGCTGACCATCCCAAAGAAAAAGGAGCACCAGAGAAGCTTGAGGATCAGAAGGACAACAGCCCTGCTCCAGTCACTCCGGAAGCTGACTGGCCTACACACGGCCGAAGCTTGAGGAGACTACGACCCTGTTTCAGCCACACAGGAGGGACTGGCTGATCAATGCCCCATGAAGGATAAACTGCCCACCAGGACTAATGGACTCTTTCAACCTCAGAGATAGTTCTTATACTGTAATGCATTGGCACCCCTTGCTTCTAGATATATACACAGTTCTCTGTTTGGTTTTTGCTACTGGTTTGATAACAGTAACTCCTACTGACTGGACTCTGGGTAACAAAATTTCACTTATATTTTTTTATCTTGCTTATATAAGTTTTTTAGGATTTGTTTGGTGTTATTAGTTTGGCTTTGTTGATTTATGCTGTTTAGCCTATGCTAACCAAAATGTTAGTCTATTATTTAGTTTAGTTTCCTTTGATCACCTTACGAGGTTCTGCCCTACTCCTATTCCAACCATGGAGATCATGTGAACCATGTGTCAAGACAATCCACTATAACTAAGAGGTGATGAAACATATATTTAGGACCTGTCCCACCAGAGGAATATTATAGATGGATGATTGGAAAGAAAAAAGAGGTCCATTGTAAAGAAACTTGATTTAGGAGGCCACCAATCTTGGAGTGAAGGTAACTGGCCACCCCAGAGGATTTTTGCCACTCATGCTCCAGATACCTAGGCACAAAATGGCGGTTGGAGTTATAGAACTCTTATTTACTTGTTAAACAGAATTTTCACTTACAAGCTGTATAGAAATTATTATTAATCAGGCTGCCACATTCTTTGACCTCCTGGCCACACAATAGACCAGATGTGAGTAGCTAACTATCAAAACCACTTGGCATTAGATTACTTACTGGCTGAGGAAAGAATATATGTGGAGAGTTCAAAAGCTCAGATTGTTGCATCCAAATGGATGACAAGAGACAGTTAAAAATATAACCATCGGGGCTGGAGATGTGGCTCAGCGGTAGCGCGCTCGCCTGGCATGCGTGCGGCCCGGGTTCGATCCTCAGCACCACATACCAACAAAGATGTTGTGTCAGCCGAGAACTAAAAAATAAATATTAAAAAAAAAATTTCTCTCTCTCTGTCTCTCTTCTCTCACTCTCTCTTTAAAAAAAAAATATATATATATATATATAACCATCAACACAAGAGAACTAGCATATGTTAGTTCATACCTATAAGAGCATTAAAGTTTGGGTCCCAATCATGCTTTTGGGAGATGGTTTTCAACTCTTGGTAGATTTAAAAGCTTAACTGGTGTAGTGGGTATTCTGCTGTTAACCTGTTCATTGCTCCCATGTTTGGCTCCACTGTGCATTGAAACTATTGGATCCACTGTAGAAGCTGCTGTTGAAAGGATAACAACAACTAAGGTTTTGACATTCTATAAGGCTTTAAGCCAAGATAATGGTAATGATGCTCTTAAATTTAAAGGATTAAATTATGGGGAGCATCATTAAAGGGGGGAATTGAAGTGGCACCCCCTTTCTCCACAGAAAAGCCCTCTTCACCACGGCTGATTTTAGGACTGTCAGCAAAAGAGTTCAATGTAGATAAACTTCCTATTTTCGTGTCGCCCTGTTTACTTGGCCACTGGCCGAGAAGATACCAGCACTCCAGGTGCTGGACACCCCCTTACTAGTTTTTCACAAACCTATCCAGTATAGTACTTTGAAGAAATGTGCCAACAAGGCCTCTGGCCTTGAGCTGGCCTCACAGAGATGTCTACATTTTTAAGATAAGTTACAAATGGGCTCCATGGTAATAGCTGGCAGGGGGAGGAAAGAAAGGGGAGAAGAAGCTCTCCCCTTCTCAGGTGTTGTCCTTGAAGAGTTAACATGCCCAGAACAGTGAAAGAAAAAGCTGCTTTTATGTGAACTTCTGCAGACTGTGAACTTCTGAGCCCCTCCCCTTACATGCTGGGTATAAAACTCTAAAACTCCCTGAACTTGGGGTTCAGGGGATTGATTGATTACAGAAAAGGCTGTACCCTCTGAACCTGGCTGCAGCCAAATAAAACTGTTTCCTGCTATCTTCAGGGCCTTGCCTCATTTGTCCCTACAAACACTACAGAGATGTCTCCTCTGTCAGAGGCCCGAAGTTTTGCCATTAAAATACCATTCCCTTAGATAGGGTTGGGAAAATGTATTACTTACTGAATATTATTTTTTTATTTATTTATTTTTTAATATTTATTTTTTAGTTCTCGGCGGACACAACATCTTTGTTTGTATGTGGTGCTGAGGATCGAACCCGGGCCACACACATGCCAGGCAAGCGTGCTACCACTTGAGCCACATCCCCAACCCTGAATATTATTTTTAATGAGCAAAGCTCAGATATTTTCTCTCTTTCCATCTCTCTATCTCTTTCCCTCCCTCCCTCCCTTCCTTCCCCCCCCCGCCCTCCCTCTCTCTTTCTGGAAATTTAACCCAGGAGCACTCTACCACTGAATTACATACTCAGCCATTTTTATTTTATTTTTATTTTGATACAAGGTCTTGCTGTGTTGTGGAGGCTAGCCTCCAACTTGCTATCCTCCTGACTCAGCCTTTCCAGTTGCTGGGATTACAGGCATGCACCACTGTGCCTGCCAGGGGGTTGGGGGGTACTGGGGATTGAACTGAGGGGCATTCTGGGCACTTGACCACTGAGCCACATCCCCAGTCCCCAGCCCTATTTTATATTTTATTTAAAGACAGGGTCTCATTGAATTGCTTAGCACCTCATTTTTCCTAAGGCTAGTTTTGAACTCCTAATCCTTCTGCCTCAGGCTCTTGAGCTGCTGGGATTACAGGTGTGCATCACCCCACCAGGCTCAGAACTCTTTTCTTGTGGAATGACTAGAATTATAGGATGTGTCCTTGTGATGAGGATCCAAATTTACTTTTTCTGTTCTACCTTCTAGTCTTAGTTGTCCTTTTCCGTAGATTTTAGTTGATTCTAAAACTAATCCCTGTTCCCAGTAGAGAACAGGGAAAAAGGCAGAAAGTGTCCTTTCCCTCTCTCTTGTCCCTGCATTTTTCCAGTTCTCTGCTAGGAACAGGGATTAGTTTTACAAAATAAACAAGAGGAAAATATATGATAAGAATATATCAGAGAACACTGGGGCTGGGGATGTGGCTCAAGCGGTAGCGCGCTCGCCTGGCATGCGTGTGGCCCGGGTTCGATCCTCAGCACCACATACAAACAAAGATGTTGTGTCCGCCGAAAAATTAAAAAATAAATATTAAAAATTCTCTCTCTCTCTCTCTCTTTAAAAAAAAAGAATATATCAGAGAACAGAAATGGAGAAATTCAGTACATGTGAAGAAGAGACATGTCACTTGAATTAGACAACAAAAGGTGTATCCTATAAACTATAAGGCAGCGATTAGATTAAAATAACATATGAAAGAGTAATAGGTAATAAAATAACAAAGGAGCTAAAATGGAATGACAAAAATGGGATCCAAGAATAAGATAGAAGAGAAAAAAAGATAGGAACAATTTGAAACTGATAGCAAGATCATAAAATTCAAATTAATTTACCAATACTCACATAAAATGTAAATAGGCTAAACATTTCAACAAAAAGCAGAGATTTTCAAACATCATGAAAATAAGACACAACTATATGCTGTCTATGTAGTGGCATCCCCCTCTTCCACAGAAAATCTTCACTAAGTTTCTCCAGAAATCTTTACCATAATTGACTTTAGGACTATCAGCAAAAGAGTTTCTACAAAAGAGTTCAGTGTAAGTAAACTTCCTATTTTCTTGTTGCTCTATTTTACTTGACCACTGGCCTGGAAGAGATCAGCAATCCAGGTGCTGAACTCCCCTTTTCCTAGTTTTTCATAAACATTTATCCAGTATAGGTAGTTTGTAAAAGTGTGTTTGCAAATGCAAAATGTGATAAAAAAAAAAAAAGACAAATCCTTTAACAAGACCTCTGGTCTTGAGCTGGGGCTTCACAGAGAGGTCTAGATTTCTAAGATAAGAGAAGTTATTACCAGTTAGGCTCCATCCATGGTAACAGCTGGGCAGGGATGGAGGGGGAAGAAAGGGGAGATGAAGCTCTCCCCCTCTCAGGTGCTGTCCTTGAAGGGTTAACTTGTCCAGAACAGTGAAAGAAAAAGGTGCTTTTATGTGAACTTCTGCAGACTGTGAACTTCTGAACCCCTCCCCTTACATGGGTATAAAACTCTGAAACTCCCTGAACTCAGGGTTCAGGGGATTGATTGATTACAGCAAAAGCTGTACCCTCTGAACCTGGCTGTAGCCAAATAAAACTGTTTCCTGCTATCTTTGTTGCCCTGCCTCCTCTGTCCCCTACAACACCTATGATAAATGTACCTTACATATAAAACCTGACAGGTTAAAAGTAAATAGGTGCCAGATATTGTGGTGCACGCCAGTAATCCCAGCAGTTCAGGAGGCTGAGGCAGGAGGATCAAATTTAAAGGAAAAAAAAGAGTAAAAGTGTCTTTTTACCTGAACTCAAACTAGACCAAACCAAAAAGTAAATTGTATGGTATTTACTAATTACTGGCCAGTCATCTTTTTTAGGACTCTTGCTTTTTCTTAGATTCTGTATTTTTTTGAGCTCATGATTTTGATCCTACAGACAAGTTAATGTTTTCTGATCAGTTCTATTTTTGATCAACTGTGGAGTTTTTAAACATTGCAATGAGATTTCACCTAAGAAAGTTACAAGGCCTTTACTATTGTGTTATGTGTTACACTTGTGTTACGTGTTGTATGTCGGTATGTCTGTATGTGTGTATGTCCATATATCATGCAGTGATATGACAATTGATAGATATATGAGGAGTGCTCTTGAAAAATTAAAAATGGATCCAAATATCTTTAATTCATGTGATTCAAATGGTTCAATTTAAATTGGGTAAACAGATAAAAGTAAAGATGTCTTTAAAATTAAGTTTATAAATTTTTCTAGGTGTTCAAAAAGACCCTAATAAAATGTTGATGTCTATGAAATAATCTGCCTAAATTCAAAAATTTACAAGTATTGTTTCAAAATGTGAACAGAAGGAGGTTAACAGATGGAAAAGAGAAACTAGAAGGTTCTAGGTATGGATTTAATAGAGGAAAAATGTGTTTCTGGATAAGAGAGTCTATGTGATTAAGTAATTAAGAGGGTTTAAGTAAGTGATAAAGAAGGTTTGTGTAAGTTGGTTATATGTATAAGTTTTTGAGCAAGTAATCTTAAAGAAATTCAAAATTATACAACTATGGTTAAACAACAACGGTTATTTTTCAATATTGTAATGTTATTTCTTTAAAAGCTAAACTTGGTTAATATAAAATCATCAATGTAATTGTGGTGCTATTAATGTATTCATATCTTCCAGGTATACAAGTCTGTAAGATAGAAGCTTCAAAAGAGCATTATATCAAGCTGGTGTTCTAAAGTTGTATGGTAATTTTAGGCTTAAAAGAAAAACATGTTGGAGATTTAATTATATCATTTGTGTTCTATAACTGGACTTGTTATCAATAAGATATGTAAAGTTCTATGTTACTTTTTACACTGAGATACTATAATAAGAGACAAGTTCATTTCATGATGATAAAAGAATCAATTTAGCAATATGTTAAAAATTATGAAAATATATGCATACAACCCTAGGCCACTGAAATATAAAGCAAATATTTATTATCAGATTTACAGGGAGAGATAGTCTCCAATACAACAATAGTTGAAGACTTCAACACTCCACTTTCACAAATGGAGTGATCATCTCCCCAGAAAATCAACAAAGAAACATCAGAGTCTACTATATTATAGACTAAATGGATCTAACAGACATTTACAGAACATTGCATCCAACAGCTACAGAATGAACATTTTTCTCATCAGCACATAGAACGTTATTCAGAGTAGATCATATATTAGGCCACAAGTCTCAAGTAAATTTTTAAAAATCGAGATTATATCATTAAACTATGTGATCACAGGAGAGATAAATAAAAAACAACTAGAAGATCTGTGGAAATTGTACAAATGCATACAAATTAGCATCCCTTCATGATGAAAACTCTTAAGAGCAATTAGGCAAAGGATAGGTGAAGCTTGGTGTGGTGGCACAGGCCTGTTAACCTCAGTGGTTCCAGAGGCTGAGGCAGGAGGATTGCAAGATCCAGTCAGCCTCAGCAACTTAGCAAAGCCCTAAACAACTTAGGGAGACCCTATTTCAAAATAAAAATGGGTTGGAGATGTGGCTCAGTGGTTAAGCACATCTGGGTTCAATCCCTGGTACTGGAAAAAAAATTAGGTGTAAAAAAATCATAACTCAAAAAAAAATTAAGGCCATGTGACAAACCCATACATAGCATTAAACTGAATGAAAAACTGGGTATGGTGGCACATGCCTATAATCCTAGTAGCTTGAGAATCTGATGCAGGAGGATTGTGAGTTCAAAGCCAGCCTCAGCAACTTAGTAAGGCCCTGAGCAACTTAATGAAACCCTGTCGCTAAATAAATCTAAAAAAGGGCTGGGGATGTGGCTCACTGGATACGTACCGTACCTCTGGGTTCAATCCGTGGTACCAAAAACTAAAAAATGTACTAAATGAGAAAAGTTGAAAGTCTTTCTTCCTTCCTTCCTTCCTTTCTTAGTTGTATTTGGACACAATACCTTTATTTATTTATATGTGGTGCTGAGGATTGAATGCAGGCCTCCTAGGTGCTACACAGGAGCACTCTACCGCTAAGCCACAACCCCAGCCCAAATTGAAAGCATTTCCTCTGAGATCTGGAACAAGATAAGGATGTCCACTTTTGTCACTTTTACTCCACCTAGTACTGTTTTAGTCAGCTTTTTTTCTGCTGAGACTAAAAGACCTGACAAGAACAATTTTAGAGAACGAAAAGTTATTTGGGAGCTCACAGTTTCAGAGGTCTTAGTCCATAGACAACCAGCTCCATTCCTCAAGGCTTGAGGTGGGGCAGAACAACATGGTGGAAGAGTGTGGCAGAGGAAAGTGGCCCATATGATCAGGAAGCAGAGCTAGAGACTCTTCCAGATTCAAAATATATACCCCCCCCATGCCCAGCTCTAGCCACACCCTACCTGCCTACAGTTACTCCCCACCCAATCATTTTACTTTTAAATATTCATGCCCAAGGCCCTTCACACAAGAGCTTTTAGAAGTCCTAAACAGATCAATTAGGCAAAGGCTAGAAAGAAAGTTAATCCAAATTGGAAAGGGAAGAAATTAACCATTCCTGTTTGAAGTTATGACCGTATACATAGAAAAACCTAAAGACTCCACCAAATACTCATTAGAACTGATAAACAAATACAGTAAGTTTAAGTGGCAGGATACTAAATCTACATACAAAAATAAGCAGTATCTCTATATATCAATAATAAACTAGCTAAAAAAGCAATCAAAAAAGCAATATTTAAAATAGCTACCAAAAAATAAAATACCTACCAATAAATGTAATCAAGAATGTGAAGGAACTCTACAATGAAAATGATAAAACACTGGTGAAAGAAACTGAAAGGTATACACACATATACACACATACAAATGGGAAAATATGCTATGTTCATAGATTGGAAGAATTAATATTGTTAAAATGTCTACACTATCCAAAGCTATATACAAATTCTAAGTAATCCATATCAAAATACAAAGGACCATTTCTCACAGAAATAGAAAAAACACTACTACAATTTTTATGAACCCCTAAAAGAAGCAGAGTAGCAAAAGCAATTCTAAGCAAAAAGAACACAGCTGGAATCACCACAATATTCAACTTCAAAAAATACTATAAAGCTATTATAACCAAACCAGCATGGTATTGATGAAATTAAAGATGCACAGAGTAGGCTAGTGGTATAGTTCAGATGGTAGAGTGTTTGCCTTGCATGCCCAAGGCCCTGGGTTTGAACCCAGACCCTGCCAAGAAAAACCCAAACACACAGAGGTACCCAGAAGTGAATTTATTTATTTACAGCCAACTGATATTTTAAAGTGAGCAAAAACGAATGTTAGACAAAGGAAAGTCTTTTCAATAAACGGTGCTTGGAAAACTGGATATCCCCAATAAATGGTGCTTGGAAAACTGGATATCCATATGCAGAAAAATGAAATTAGACCTTTATCTCTAGACATACACAAAATCGAATCAAAATGCATCAACTTCTTTTTAAAAATATTTATTTATTTATGTATCTTTTAGTTTTTAAGTGGATACATTAGTTTGTTTTTATGTGGTACCTAGGATTGAATCCAGTGCCTCATGCATGCTAGGCCAGCACTCTACCACTGAGCCATCACACCAGCCCAAAATGCATCAACTTCTTAAATGCAAGTCCTGCAACCATGAAAGTACTAGAAAAAACATAGGTAAAATGCTTTAGGAACATTGGGATTACACACCTGTAATTAGAGGGAAAGATTTTTTGCATATGATTTCAAAAGCACAGACATCAAAAGCAAAAATTGACAATTGGAAGTATATAAAACTAAAAAGTTTCTGTACAATAAAGAATCAATCAACAGTGAAGAGACCACCTATAGAATGAGAGAAAAATTTGCATACATTTCATCCAACAGAGATTAATATCCAGAATATGTAAAGAACTCAACCCAACAGTGAAATAAGAAAAATCAAATAATCAAATTTAAAAATGGGCAAAAGAAGACATACAAATGGCCAGTAACTATATGAAAAACTGCTCAACATCACTAATTATCAGGGAAATACAAATCAAAACCATGATGATATATATCACCTCACCCTTGTTTGGATGTCTACTACTTTTTAAAAAATAACAAGTATTGGTTAGGCTGTAGATTAAAAGACCACTTGTACTCTGCTAGTGAGAATGTAAATTGGTAGAGTCAGTTGGTAAAAGAGTAGAGAGCTTCCTCCAAAAACTAGAAATACAACTACCATATGACCCAGAAATCCAATTACTCAGTATAATCCAAAAGAATTAAAATCATCATTTTAAAGAGACATCTTCACTTGCCCATCACTGTGGTGCATGCCTATAATCCCAGAGGCTTTGGAGACAAAAGCAGAAGGATTGCAAGTTCAAAGCCAGACTCAGCAATTTAGCAAGGCCCTAAGCAACAACTCAGGGAGAACTTCTCTAAATAAAATATTAAAAAGAGTTGGGGATATGTGTATGTATATATGCTGTGAGTTCTGGGTTCAATCCCTGGTACTAAAAAAAAAGTCATCTGCACTTATATGTTTATTGCACTGTAGCCAAGATATAGAATAAACTTTAGTGTCCACCAATGGATGAATAGATAAAGAAAATATGGTATGTAAACACTATGAAATATTATTCCACCATAAAAAGAATGAAATTCTGTCAGTTGCAGCAGCATGGATAGAACTGGAGGTCATTGTTCTAAAAGAAATAAGCCAGATACAGGAACAGAAATACCTCATGGTCTCACCTATATGTGGAAGTTGAAAAACAAAATTTTTTTTAAATATTTATTTTTAGGTGTAGATGGACACAACACAATGCCTTTATTTTTATGTGGTGCTGAGGATTGAACCCGGGTCCTGCCAGTGCTAGGCGAGTGCTCTACCGCTGAGCCACAATCCCAGCCCCCAATTTTTTTTCATATTTATTTATTTTTTAGTTTTCAGCAGACACAACATCTTTGTTTGTATGTGGTGCTGAGGATCGAACCCAGGCCGTACGCATGCCAGGCAAGTGTGCTACCACTTGAGCCACATCCCCAGCCCCCCCAATTTTTTTAATATTTATTTTTTGGTTGTAACTGGACACAATATCTTTATTTTATTTATTTATTTTTATGTGGCACTGAGAATTGAACCCAGGGTCTCCCAAGTGCTAGGTGAGCACTCTACAGCAGAGCCACAATCCCAGACCCAGAAGTTGAGCAATTTGTCTCATAGAAATAGTAGGGGTAGGGGCTGGGATAGTGGCTCAGTGGTAGTGTGCTTGCCTGGCATGTGTGAGGCAGTGGGTTGGATCCCCAGTGTGGTAGCACATGCCTGTAATTCCAAAACCTCAGGCAGGAGAATCACAATCCATAAGCCAGCCTCAGTAAAAGCGAGGCACTAAGCATATCAATGAGACCCTGTCTCTAAATAAAATATAAAATAGGGAAGAAAAAAAATTAGGGCTGGGATGTGGCTCAATGTATTTAGAGACAGGGTGTCACTGAGTTGCTTAGTGCCTCATCGTTGCTGAGGCTGGATTTGAACAGGCAATCCTCTCCCTCAGGCTCCAGAGCAGCTCGAATTACAGGAGTGTGCCACGGCATCCGGCTGAATTTCATGTTTTAATAAATAAAATAATCTTTAATCTATCTTTAAAATGTTACCATTCTTTTAAAAAACACTTTATTTTATTTACTTATTTTTTATATGATGAACCCAGTGTCACATGTGCTAGGCAAGTGCTCTACCACTGAGCTACAACCCCAGCCCCAAAATGTTACCATTCTTTTCAGTTGTTTCAATGATAAAATCTTCCCAGATCATTAAAATTGTGATCTATGCCTCAGATCCCCAACCAATAGATGGAATAATTGTCCCCATGTGCTCCTTACCACATGAGGTAGACAGAATGTTACATGGCCTGTTTTCATCTCCATCCACTCTTCCATTTACTATTCTCAATGATGAAGTATCATTCTGAATATGTGGTGTCTCTTATGTTTACTGACAATGAATAAAAAAAATGTGTTGCTCTTAGTTTGTCCAATTTCAAATTCTCCTATAGTTCAGCAAAACAAATTACCTTTGGAATCACATATGCCTTTTCAGCACAATGTATAAGCATGAAAACTAGCTGATTTGACTATACTTGTGCATTTAGCCAAGCATAGCACTTTCTGAATTGCTTTGTCCTTTTGACATCTGACTTAAAGTCAGGGGCCTCTTTCCACTTTGACAGAATTTCCCTATCTCCCCTCTTTCCTTTCCATCCCCCATAGCTACCATTTCTTCACTTTTATTTTTTAAAAATATTTATTTATTTAGTTGTAGTTGGACACAATATCTTTATTTTACTGATTTATTTTTATGTGGTGGTGAGGATCAAACCCAGGGCCTTGGATGTACTAGGCCAGCACTCTACTGCTAAGCCACAACCCCAGCCCCTTCACTTTTATTATAGTTTCAGTACCTTATTTGCACTTGTCACAAAATCTATCCCTACCCCTTTCCTTTTTTCTCCTTCAAATATTCCCTTCCTGCCCTGATTCTGAGTCATGAAAAGAGAAACTACCATGGCAGGAGCCATCAGGAAAATACTTTTCCCTCTAGACAATGACTTAGTGACGTTTACTTTATGGATAATATGTTTGGAAAAGGTTTAGTCTCTTCTACTTTTTTTTTTTTTTCAGAGCCTTGCATATGCTGGACAAGCACTCTACCACTGATCTAAATCCCCGACCCTCTTTTTGCTTCTTGAAAGAGAAGAACCAAATGCAGCTGTAGGGTAAAAAGAGAAAAAAAAAAAAAAAAGAGTAAAAAGAGCAAAAAAAAAAAAAAAAAAAAAAAAAAAAACGCTGGATTTGGAATACCTGGATTACAATAATTGTTCTGCTAATTAGTAGCTGTGTGACTTCATTGCCTTAATGATTTTGTTCTGCTGCCAAATACAAACCAGTTTGGCACATTATTTGTACACTTAAAATATGTGATCTCTAAAACATTTTAATGGTGTGGAGAAGACATTTGAAATGAAAAAAGATCACTATAGATCTGAACAAATAACTTAAAATTTACTGAGACTCAGTTTTATAATCTGTAAAATAGGTATGATGATGCCTACCTCACATGATTAAGGGTTAACAAAGATACTGTATGTGAAAGAGTCTGGAAAATGGATAATGTTAATTAATGTTTCCGTAAGTTAGAATGCTTCCTACACTCCCTCCATCCACCCAACCCCCAACAAATTCCTCAAATCCAAATCTGCATATTCTTTCTCAGTCACATTTCAAGAACCAGCCTAAAATGCACCACTTTACAAAACTTTTCTAAACAACTTCATGCAGTATGGTCTTTTGGTTAAGCTACTGGGCTTCTGGAATCAGAAAGGACTCCCAAATTTAAAACCAGGTCTGAGCTGGTGTGGTGGCCAACGCCTGAAATCCCAGCAGTTTGGGAGGCTGAGGGAGGAAGATTGCAAGTTCAAAGCCAGCCTCAGCAATTTAGTGAGGCCCTAAGCAACTTAGCAAGACCTTATCTCAAAATTTTAAAAATTAAAAGGGCTGGGAATGTGGCTCAGTGGTTGAGCACCCCTGGGTTCAGTCCCTGGTACCAAAAATTAAAAAAATAAAATAAAATAAAAAACCAGGTCTGCCATTAGTAGCTCCATTACAAGTCATTTATTCTCTCTCCATTTAAATTTCCTGGGCTGGGGTTGTGGTTCAGTGGTTAGACCACTTGCTTATCACATTTAAGGCACTGGGTTCCAAACTCAGCACCACATAAATAAATAAATAAATAAATAAATAGAACAAAGATATTGTGTCCATCTACAACTAAAAAATAACAAGAAAAAAATTACATTTCCCAAGTGTAATATGAGATCATCATACAGGGTTGTGGAGGATTAAATAAGATATACAGTTAGAGCTCTCTGACCAGTATTAAGTCTTCCACGAATGTTTCCTCTTTAGTAACATATTAATAAAAATGTTCACCCTGCTTCTAAAGTTGTGGCAAAGTTCTAATGCAGATCTCTTACACTGTAATACTGAACAAACATCAGATATTGATACACGTATACCTTGAGATATTCTGGGCAAAGTTCTAAGCTCACTATTATAGAATGTGCTTTCCTTCAATCGCCTCCACTGAGAATAATAAGACCCAGTATTAATTAATAGGATATAAAAATCAGAAGTACATCCCAGGGATACAACTAGCTGACACCCAAAGAGCAGCAAGAAGAGAGCAGCACCTGCCAACGGACCTCGAAAATTCCCTGCAGTTCACCTCCAAAGGCCCCCTCCCCTTGGAGCTGCGCAAGCGTACACTGATTTTGCACCTCTCTCCCTCATTCCCCCGCCTCCAACATCCCTGCCACAATCGATCTGCACAACACGCAGGCGCGTCTCCTCAAGTCCTATCTCCACCCCCGCCTCTTTCTCTTCAGTTCTTCCCCCTCCTCTTCCAGCACCTCCGCAGGTTCAAACTCTTCTTGGTGAGAGTGGCGGCGATCTCGAGGTCACGTGATGAGCATCCTGCTGCCCAACATGGCGGAGTTCGACACCATCTCGGAACTGGAGGAGGAGGAAGAAGAAGAACCCGCTACGTCGTCGTCGCCGCCGTCGTCTTTGTCGTCTGTTTCTGGGCCTGATGATGACGAAGAAGAGGAAGAGGAGGAGGAGGAGGAGGAAGAAGAGGAGGAGGAGGAAGAGGAGGAAGATGATGATGAGGAGGAGGTGCCGCCCCCGCCTCGGGTAGTGAGCGAGGAGCATCTGCGGAGATATGCCCCGGACCCTGTACTGGTGCGCGGCGCAGGCCACATCACTGTGTAAGCAAGAGGGGGCCATGAGGTTTGAAAAGGCTGTGATTTGGAGACAGAGAAATGATAAGACGATCGAGGGGCCTGTGGAGTGGGGGGAGGGCTGACTGAGGCGTACCTGGCCAAAACGGAGAAACGAGGGTGAATAGGAATAAAGTAAGTAAGGAGAATGTGAGCCTGTGAAGAGTAAGCGTATGACTGGGAACTTAGGGGTTTGAAAGCCAGAGAGAGGTATTGGAGTAGGGGTGAGTATCCTTTCGTGTAGGTATGGTGGCAAGTGAATATTTTCTAAACTGCAGGATGTACTAGAGGGTTCTTTGCTGCCAGGATCGGTGCCTAGTGGAAAAACGGTGACTGCTGTGACATGTGAGGAGAACTAGGTTTGGATTCTTTTATTTATTTATTTGTTGTTCAAAAGGTTTGGATTCTAAAAAACAGAAACGTGATGTTTTCTGAATAATGTAAACATCCATCCACCTGCATATTCATCCATCCATTCTTCCTGTCTAATCCTTATATGAATGAATACAGTCATTCTTTCCCTGTTTAGAGCACTATTCAGTCTGACGTTCCTTAAATATAGGCAGCTATGGAAATAGAGCAGGGGATTGAGTCTGGGGTATCTTGCAAGTGCGAGTGCTTCTTCCTGGCCCTGTGACCTTGGTCATTTGCTTCCCGTGTGTGGGCCTTGGTTTCTTAATATACAAAATGAGGATTTGGAGTAGGTTGTTTCTAAAACCTTTCAGCTACGTGATAGTTTAAAATATCTCCAGTGGATTTGTTTTTGCCTTAATACTAAATATATTAGTATTAAGTGTATGTGGAAATTAATCCTCCAGAAGGTGAGGATGGTTTCTTAAAAATTTGCCAGTATGGCTTTTTAAAAATTGAAATCTTGTATCATATTTCATAAAATAAAATGAGAAGGGACTACATAACATTTTAGTTGCAAAGCAGAAAAATAAGAAAAATTGATAGCTCTCTAGGTTTTGAAGATTACTTCCTCATATTTATTTGCTTGAATTGTAAATACTTGAAAATTTAAGTATTGTGTTAGTATTCATTCTTAATTCTGCTACCTTTTATTGCTTTTTAAAGTAATTTTTTAGTTGTAGTTGGACACAATATCTTTTAATTAGTTAATTTATTTATTATTTTATTTATGTATTTTTATAAAACTAACCAGCTTTAATACCAGTGTAGGTCTCTCTTAAATACAAGGTCCCCAGGACAGAGCCAGGGGCCTGCTCTTGGCAGGAAGAGTGGAAAGGAAACGTGAACAAAATGGAGTGGATTGGCAGGGCAGCCTGCCAGGGATGGAGCTGCTCATGGGGCAGGAAAGAAGACAGCAGCTTCCTCAGGTCCAATTATTGCTAAGGCCTGGTGGGCTCTGCTGCTCTCCCAGCCCCAGAGCAGTTCCCAGGATGGGTTGTCCCTCTGGCTCTGGCAGAGCCTACACCTGGGCTTCTCTGATCTGGGAAGAGCCCTGTGGTCCAAAAGGACATCAATTTATTTATTTTTATGTGGTGCTGAGAATCAAACCCCGACATGTGCTAGGCAAACATTCTACTATTAAGCCACAATCCCAGCCCAGTGTGAGTGATATTGCATGTAAGTATACCTATCAGTTTTCTTTCTTTCTTTTTTCTTTTTTTTTCTTTTTTTTTTTTTTGCTGATGTTGGGGATTGAACCCAGGGCTTTGCACATCCTAGGCAAACACTGTACAACTGAGCTATATTCCCAGGCCTCCTCTATTGGTTTTCTTCTTGATATTTTTAGGAGAACTATTTGGATCCAATGTGTTGAAATACAGAAAAAAATACATCTCATGAGATTTTTTTTCCCTATTTATAGACATTACCACATTCTTTATATTTCTTAAAACATGGATGTTTACTCTTGATAGCACACTTGTGTAGAAATTAGTAGGGGCTCTAGATTAACCAAATCCCAGGGATTCATAAAATCATTTCATTAAAACTAATCTAAGGGCTGGGATTGTGGCTCAGTGCTCAGTGGTAGAGCGCTCACCTAGCATGCATGAGACACTAGGTTTGATCCTCAGCACCACATAAATATAAAATAAAGATATTGTGTCCACCTAAAACTAAAAAATAAATATTTTAAAAAAACTAATCTAAAAAAGCTGAAGTTATTAGATATAGAATTGAAAAAGATGGCTGGGTGCAGTGGTACAGGACTGTAATCCCAGCTGCTCTGGCAGCTTGGGAGGCTGAGGCTGGAGGCTTGGGAGGCTGAGGCCAGAGGCTTGAGAGGCTGGTGGAATGCAAGTTCAAAGTCAGCCTCAGCAACTCAATGAGACCTTGACTCTAAATAAAATACAAAATAGGGCTGGGAATGTGTCTCAGTGGTTGAGCACCTCTGGGTTCAATCCTCAGTACCAAAGAAAAAAGGAAAAGAAAAAGATGGCCAAATTTGCCAAACAGCACATTTCTATAAAAACTTAGCACTGCAAATTTTTGATACTTCCCAAATCAGTAAATGGAATGCCTCGTCTGTCAGCTGTTTTTGAGGCATTACAGTGATGCATTGTTAATTTGCATTTATGTGTAGTGAATATTTCATAAAGTTTTAGGCTTTGAGAATGCTGAAGCTATCTGACTTGCCATTGTTACAGTGTATAAAGACATGATTATTTCCATATGAAAGATAAGTGAGATTTAAATAGAATCTTTTAAAAAATTATATTATATGGCATAGTCTTTCCTTGATAAAGTAAATAGAATTCAGAGCATGTGCTTCAGACCTAGTTCTAAGTTTTCTAGTGAAATCATGTTTCGTGTTGGCAGAATTTTATTATGCTTAAGCAACCTGGGCACAGGAACTTTAATTTGTGCAAGGTTTGAAAGGCTGACGTATAGCTGTTTTCAAAAAGATGAAAAGGGAGGGAAGAAGAGGGAAGAGCAACTAAAAGGACACATTCTTCTTTGCCTCAATCTCCTTTACTACAAATAATTGTTCCAAGAAATTAAAAATTGGGGCATTGAAAACACTTGACAGGGCTGGTGTTGTGGCTCAGAGGTAGAGCGCTCACCTATCATGCCTGAGGCACTAGGTTCTATCCTCAGCACCACATAAAAAATAAAATAAAGATATTGTGTCCATCTATAACTAAAAATTAAATATAAAAAAAAGAAAACACTTACAAAGAAAATGCAATAATTGAGAATCACCAGCTGGGTTGGCTTCAAACACATAACAGATTCTATATTTAATGAAATCGATAAAATGGCAGCCTGAGCAGTTCCCAAGTGCCTGTTTGTCTGATACTAAAGAGCCTCACATCTTGGGCTAATATCTATCAATGATGAATAATAAGTGGATGAGATTGTCTAACCTCTGTGGACTCACAGTTCTTAATGGGTTGTTTATGAAACAGGTGAGGTATTTTATTCATCAGCAATCATTTCAGCATTTTGCTAGTGGCTAGTAAGTGAAACTCTTGGGCCTAAGGTTCTTTGAGTTAAATATTCTCTTTATGTGCTCAGTTTCTAAAGAGAAAAATAATCCCTGGTAGGCAAAAACAGGATTGCTACTTTTAGCCAAAATTATAAGAGAGAAATAGCATAGTTTGCTTTTCTTCATACTTTTTTGATGTGGATATATAGTTAGTTCACATCCACAGATTGAACCAACTGCACATCAAAAATATCTGAAAAAAAATCACATCATACTGAACATGTACAGGCATTTTTATTGTCATTATTCTCTAAACAATACAATGTAACATTTACATGGAATTTATATTGTATTAGTTATTGTAAGTAATAATAGAGATTATTTGAAGTATACAGAAGGGTATGCATATGTTATATGCAAATACTGTGTTGTTTTAATATAAAGGGTTTGAGCATCTAAGGAGTTTGATACCCAAGATGGGCCTGGAATCAATTCCTCATAGAATACTGACAGGGGCAATTGTACATAGGTCACCAGGGAGTGTTTTAGGAAGTAAAATAATACTTTCTTTACCATTTCTAATATACTTTTTTAGAAATAACAATTTTTATATTAGAGAAAAATCAGTAATGTTAATATAGCAAATATTTCTTAAGAACTTCAGCACTGGGGCTAAGTACTAGGAAGAATACAGAAAAAACAAAATACAGGTCTGGCTTTACAAACCTAACCAGAACATTTCCTTTTCGATATTTATATGGGGCAGCAAAGAATTAAAGATAATATTTTAATTGCTGAATTGTGTAATACAGATCAGAAGTGATTATGAGTGTTCAGAGAAAGGGAATCCATATTAACTTGAGCATTCAAGGCATTATAGTGGGGTTGGAACTGAAGGCTGTGTACAATTTGAACTAAGGACAGGAAGCAAGAAAATCATGGGCAAAGACCAAGGCAGTGGCAATGGGAAGGAAAGAATCATTATGAGAATTTAAAGGAGCAAGTGACTGGATTTGGGGAATATTTACTTTAATAAAGGTGCAAAAAATAGGAGAGGGAGGGTGCAGAAAAATGATAACCAAGGTCTAGGTTAAGGGAAGAGAGTAAAGTACAAAGAGGAAACAGTTTCCAAGAAAGGGTTACATCTAATTTTAGATATGTTTTACTTGACGTCATATATTCTTTTGTTACCAGGGATTGAACCCAGGGGTACTTAACCACACTGAGTCACATCTCCAGCCTGACTATTATTTTGTGGCAAGATATCCAAATGGAAAATTTCATTTTACAATTGAAGATGAAGGACTAGAGCATGTTGGAAAAATACCTGTTACTAGAGAAAATAGATTGGATGGCATTAGCATAGGTGAGATTGTCCAAGCTATCGGATGCTAATGAACTGCAGACTTGCCTTTGTGAAGCAAATGAGTTAAAGGTGAGAGTTGGTGTAGAATGAAAAGAGTAGGAATGTTAGGAAGGAAA
This sequence comes from Urocitellus parryii, assembly GCF_045843805.1. NCBI lineage: Eukaryota > Metazoa > Chordata > Mammalia > Rodentia > Sciuridae > Urocitellus > Urocitellus parryii. The sequence continues at coordinate 78,343,410 of NC_135547.1, forward strand.
TCATCAACAGTGTCACAGCTGCAAAGTCAAGAGAGAAATTTTCTACTTAGAGGAGGACATTAAATTTGGCAGTAAATAAGACAAGAAGAACTTATCTTTGCTGAATAAAAAATTATTTTCAGTAAAATGGCAGCATCAAAAAAATCAGGGGCTGGGGTTTTGACTGAGTGGTAAAGATCTTGCCTAGCATGTATGAGGGCACTGGGTTCTATCCTCAGCATTATAAGTGAATAAATAAAAATAAAGGTTCATCCACAACATTTATATATATATAATAAGCTTAATAAATATTCCATCTATTAAAAAATATCAGATTTTAGCCTGGCACATGCCTATAATCCCAGCTGCTCTGGAGGCTAAGGCAGGAGGATTGCAAGTTCAAAGACAGCCTCAGTAGCTAAGCAAGCCCCTAAGCAAATCAGTGAGACCCTGTCTCTAAATAAAATATAAAAACGGGCAGGGGATGTGGCTCAGTGGTTAAGTGCTTCTGGGTTCAATCCCTGGTACCAAAAAGAAAAGAAAAAAATCAGATTTCAAAAGGTTAATAAAGGGAAATGGAAACAGTGGAGGGTTCCTTTATCTGGTGATAAGTACAACTGAAATAAGCAAAGCTTAAGAATTTTTCTTTTGTTTTGGTACTGGGAGTTGAACCCAGGGGCACTTGACCACTGAGCCACATCCCCAGCCTTATTTTGTATTTTATTTAGAGTCAGGATCTCACTGAGTTGCTCAGCACCTTGCCATTGCTGAGGCTGGCTTTGGACTCATGAACCTCCTGCTTCAGCCTTCTGAGTCACTGAGATTACAGGTGTGCACCACCAAGCCTGGCTAAGAATTTTTAAAATAATAAAAATATTCTAAACATTGTGATAAATACATCTGTCTATATCTACTACTTATTTGATATCTAGTAAAGGAATGGCAGAACTGGCAAAAAGCTCAAATGGTAGAAAACTCCAGTTGAGGTAAAAGTATGCTATTGACATTGCATCTAAAAGGCATTTAGATATGATGTGAAAATAAAGCTCTACTTTAAAATATATGTCTTTCTTAAAAGTGAAAATCTATCAATTTTTTTGTTGCACAAGAAGAATTTACTCTGTGGAATAATGAATCATGTCTTTTTTGAGTAGTGATAAAGCCACTAAACAATTATTTATTAATTTATTTATGGTACCAGGGGTTGAACCCAGCACATTTGCTTAATCACCGAGCCATATCCCCAGCCCTTTTTGATATTTTATTAGAGACAGGGTATCCCTGAGTTGCTTAGGGCTTCGCTAAGTGGCTGAGGCTGGTTTGAACTTGCCTCAGCCTCCAAAGTTGCTGAGATCACTGGCATGTACCACTGTACCCATCTTAAATAATGATTTAAGTGAAATGTGTTTCTTTCTGTTAAAATAGTTGTCTCATTACTGAATACTAAATTAGCAAGTAAATAAAAATATATTTTAATACTATAATGTCAATTACTCAAGCAGCAGATGAAAATTGTTATAAAATTTATGCATAGGATATCCCATCTGGTTTTAAGTTTAGATGTACTATTATGTCTATAGATTTAGAGGGAATATGTATTCTCATTACATGTTGTATACACACCTGAACAGAGTTAATGACTGACTTTTTTGATGTAGTTAAAGTCTTTACAATTGGTAATTAATTTTCTTAACTATTTTAAATATAGAACTTTGATAAAAATACATTTCTTAACATACAAGATGTAGTATTTTTTGCATAGACATATATCATGCTAGTGGCTGCTACATATAGAGAGTGTTTGTGCTTAAGATTGGCTCATATCCTTGAAAATGAACTATTCACATAAATGATGTAAGGAGAATATGAAATTCTTGCATAGAGTTTTAATTAGATGTGGGATTCCTAACATTTCTTTAAAGCCCCTAAGACCAAACTAGCAGTTGAATCAAACATCAAACAATACAGTAACTTATTCAGTGAACTTTTCTGCAAACTTTTATTAAAAACCTACTAGAGCCAGGCATGGTGGCAAACTCCTGTAATCCTAGTGGCTTAGGAGACTGAGAAAGGAGGATTGCAAATTCAAGGCCAGCCTCAGCAATTTAGGGAGGCCCTCAGCAACTTAATGAGACTCTGTCTCAAAAAAAAAAAAAAAAAAAAAAAAAAAAAAAAAAAAAAAAAGTGTGTGGAGGCTGGGGGAGGGACCGCATGTAGCTTAGTAGTAAAGTGCCCTGGGTTCAATCCCTGGTACTGAAAAAAATACTGGATTGCATTATAGCATTATCTATAATGGAAGCAGCAAAATAACCCATGGTTTCTGTTCTCAAGGAGCTTAATACAGAACAGAAAAGGCATAGGGATCAGCATATGAATTTTGTTTTCCCCCACTTATTTAGTATATACATGACTTTGAGCAAGTCATGTAATTAATGTATTTATTTATTTTTTCTTATTGTCAGCTTCCTTGCCCCCAAAATGGGGATAATAATACTTCTCTTGAGGGCTTTTAAAATTTTGTAGTAATATACTTCGCATAGTAGGTAGCCTGGTAAGTACATAGTTATTGGTAACTTTTACTCTTACTGCCTTCCTTGTGGAGTTCTCAATGTTTTTGTTTACAACCTATCATCCTCTTAGTGTAAAATTGTAGTCACTATGATATGGTGTGACATTGAGGAAGTAACTATGTTGTCCCTACTGAAATCAACAAATAGGTGAGCAAAGCAAATAAAATTCATTTTGACTTCTTTAAAAATATTTTTATTAGTGTATTATAGTTATACATAATAATAGGATTCATTTTCACATTCATATATACAAGGAATATAATTTGCTCCATTATAATCCCCAGTATTTCCACTTTCCCTCCTTTACTCACTTCCCCTGCCCTCCTTCCTGTACTATAGTGGTCTTCCTTCTATTTCTTGTCTCTTTAATTGATGCTTTATAGATTTGCATAAAAAAGTGAATTCAGTGTGGTATATTTGTATATGTATATAGCATAATTTGGTCAATTTCATTCCACAGTTCCTCATTTTCCCGTCCCTCCTCCTTCCCTCTCAGTCTCCTTCTACTCCACTGATCCTTCTTCTTTTATCATGGGATCCTTCCCCTTTTATTTCCTTATTTCTCTCTAGCTTCTGCAAAGGAGAGAAGACATTTGCTCTTTGACTTTCTGAGTTTATTTCATTTAGCATGATACTTTCCAGTTCCATCCATTTACTGGTAAATGCCATAAGTTTGTTGTTCATTACAACCAAATAAAACTCCATTGGTTTATATCCCACATTTTCTTTATCCATTCATCTGTTAATGGGCTGGTTCTATAACATGGCTATTGTGAATTTCACTGCTATAAACAGTGGTGTTCCTGCTTTACTATAGTATGCTTAGTTCAGTTCCTTTGAATAAATGCCAAGGAGTGGGATTTCTGGGTCATATGGTGGTTCCGGAACATTCCTAGTCTTTTGAAGAATTTCCATAGTGTTTTCCAAAATGGTTGTGATAATTTGCAGTCCTACCAACAATGTATGAATGTGCCTCTTCCCCCACATCTTTGCTAGTATTTATTATTATTTTTATTCTTGATGATTGCCATTATAACTGGAGTGAGATGAAATCTCAGTGTTGTTTTGATTTGCATTTCCCTGGTTGCTAGGGATGTTGGACATTTTTTCATATATTGTCCATTGTATTTCTTCTTTGGAGAAATGTCTGTTTAGTTCTTTTGCCCATTTATTGGCTGTGTGTGTGTGTGTGTGTGTGTGTGTGTGTTAAGTTTTGACTTCTTATTACATATTTTAGTGAGCATAATGGAAGAGAAAGCCTTAGAGGGTGAAATCTGTTTTCTTAAAATTCATTGAACACATGAAAGCCACTCATAAGGATCAATCCTTGAGTATATTAAAAGTTATTAAGTCATATAGTTCCAAAGGCTACATTAATGGTAAAGAGGGGTATTTTTATTATGACATTTGCTCTTTTTTAAAATATTTTTTTAGTTGTTGATAGACCTTTGTTTTATTTACTTATTTATATGTGATGCAGAGAATCGAACTCAGTGCCTCACACATGCCAGGCAAGTGTGCTACTGCTGAACCCCAGCCCCAGCCCAACATTTGCTCTTATAAAAGTTCTTTTACTATTAATTTGGATTAAAAGTCAGAGATTTACTTTCTATAACTATCATATTTTTCCTCCACTGGGCTGGGAGTGTAGTGCAGTGATAGAACACTTGTCTTAGTATGCATGAGGCTCTGGCTTTGATCCCCCAGTACCAGAAAAAAAATCCAGGACAATTTTGTTTTTTAATTTAATGTTTTTTAAGACTCTGTATCTATTTCTTAAATTAAGTTTCTTTTAAACTGGTACAAAAACATAAAAATGCATATATTCAAGAGACATTTTAAAATCAGAAAACCAAAAGAAAAATAAACAGGCTTGTAACTTTTTTTAAAGAAAGGAAAAAGGTTAAATATGCTGGATAGAATATATTTTGTTCTTTGTTTTTAAGGTTTGGCTTGAGCAACAAGTTTGATACTGAATTTCCTTCAGTTCTAACAGGGAAGGTAAGTGAAATTTTGCTTTGAATTTTCCAATTCTAACTCATCGTTTTATGGCTTATTCAGTGTTATGACAAATTCTTTGACTCATTGGTAATTAAATCAAATACCAGGAAGCCTCCGAACTTGGAACCTGTGTTGGAGGTGACTAAAAGCTGTCTCCATGACTACCAGCCTCTGACCAGTTATTTCATCTGTTGTTCATTAATGCTGGCTATTATTTGTGTTCAGTTTTTTAACTTTTGCAATTTTTCCAGCGTAGGTAGCTATAATTGTATTCATTTAGGTCATTGATTTCCAATGTTTTATTAACAACATTATTTTTAATTGTATCACCATTTTTAAAGTGCCATGTGGTATGATTTGTTCTATATGTAAAGTATCAAATTTTTGGTTAGATATTGTTTTATCTTTCAAATAGTTTGAGTTTCTAAAATTGGACTCACTGTAAGAAATTATTACCTGTTTCCTTTATATTCATTAGAATAGTCTTGCATTGAGGCTTAATTCGAAGACTTCTAGGATTGAAAACCTAGAGACCTAATGTACAGCATGATGACTACAAATAATAATATTGTATACTGGAAATTTGTTAAGTGAATAGATTTCAGGCACAAAAGATAACTAAGAAAATAGATGTTTATTTACTTGACAGATAATCATTTTACTATGTATATGTATATCAAAACATGTTATATCTTAAATATATGCAATATTAAAAAGAAACTAGTTTTAGAAAATCCTAGTAACACTAATGTTAACTTTCTAGACCCAAAGAAGAAGACTGCCTAAAACTCAAAAAGTTATATTAAACCCATTTGATATTTGAGGAAACACAGAATAAAAAAAAGCAATTATAGTACAAAGTATTCAGTATTTTCTAATAACTGAAATGATGATTTGAGGTTAAAAGAAGTTAACATATTTTGGAGCCTGGAATTTAATTTTATTCTGCTTAATTTTAGGGTTTGTTATTTGTCAGTATAGATTTTGGTCATATTTTAAAATCATTCTCTAAAGGGCTTCTATGTTATTTTAGTGTTAATTTTTCTTATATTTTTAGCAGGAGAAGCAAGGTATAAATCAGTGTGTATAGTATATATAGGAAGTGAGAGAAATAAGCACATAAATAATTGTATTTTGCATAAAGAAATTCCAGAAAGATATACATGAAACAATATGAACTATTACCTTTGATGAGAAAAGGAAAATGAGATGGATGGAAGCAAGGGTGAGAATGAGGCTATTTTCTGAACATCTTTTAGCATTGTTTTTCATTTTTTATTCTAATTTGTTATATATGACAGCAGAGTGCATTATAATTCTTATTACACATGTACAGCACAATTTTTCATATGGTTTTCATTTTTTAATTATGCAGCTATTACCTTTTGAAATTTAATTTACTTTTAATTTGTTCTCTCTTCTTCTAAATTCTTCCCTAAAATAATCTCCTTGTACTAATATTAGCTCTTTTTTGTCATGATGTGTTTTTCAGCTGTTTACTCTTCATTTTTAAAGGCCTAATTCCAATCTTCCCCTGCTCTCCCCCAGCCACCTTGTGATTGGGAGAAGAGAAAAAGATTCCAAAATAATTTCCTTTTTCAAGATGTATCTCAGAAATCATAAGACATTTCAGCTTAATTTATTTAACCCTGAAAGGTAATTTATACTTTATTTGGCTCACAGAGTATACAAGCTTTGTAGTCAGGTCTTGGTTGCAACCCATGTTCTATTACTTCCTGGCTATGGGCTTTGGGTAAGCCACTTCTGAGCCACACTTCTTAGGTGAAAAATAGAGATGATGCTGATAGTTACCTCACTTTTTTGTGTTGGATTAAATGAGCATGCATATATGCAATTCCTAGTGTATTCTCAGGTACATATTAACTCCCCAGTGTTAGTCTGGGTTACTGTTAACTATTCTCAGTGTATTCCAGTTTCACCTTGATTGTTTTTTTAGGTTACTCACTTTCTTTCTATTTCTAACTGCCTTTACCACTTTTTCTTCATCTGAGTAATAATTTATTCTTTGGTTCCACTACTAATTTGGGTATTGATTGTTGGCCCTTTTTATATCTCCTGAAGTATAATATTAGATCCTTCCCTATAATAATAAGCATAATACCAGGCTAAGTTAACATTTGAAAATACATTGCCGTTTAACTTTTTAAAACACAAAAGAAACCCCTTTGGTGTGAGATTTTGGCCTTAATTTCTGCTGTGTTCTACCTTCTTATCCTTATCATTTAGAATAATTTACAAATTGAAGCAGCAGATTAGATTTAGATTTTTTATACAGATTAATCATAAATGTTTCCTCCAAATGAATAAAATAGTCATGAAAGTATCTCTTGAATTCTATATGGTAGAAAGATGATAAATTCAGTATTAAAGAGAATGAATTAAAACATCTGCAATGGAAGACATTCTCTACATTTCTCTTGAAATTCTGCATGTGTTGTCTTTAGCAGTTTCATCCAGCTTTAGTATTGGCTTAGTATTTTTTTTTTTTAGAGAGAGAGAGAATTTTTTAATATTTATTTTTTAGTTTTCAGCGGACACAACATCTTGGTTTGTATGTGGTGCTGAGGATCAAACCTGGGCCGCACGCATGCCAGGCGGGCGCGCTATTGCTTGAGCCACATCCCCAGCCCTTGGCTTAGTATTTTAAGTTTGAATTACAAGTCCAAGAAATTCTAACAAATGAAAAACCTAAAACTGTCAATGAGTTCATTTCCCAGTGTTAGAATTCTGTTTTGTAAATTGTTTTTTTTAATATTTATTATTTTTTAGTTGTAGTTGGACACAATATCTTTATTTTATTTTTATGTGGTGCTGAGCATCAAACCCAGAGCCTCACACAGGCTAGGCGATCGCTCTACCGCTGAACCACAATCCTAGCCCCAATTGGTCATTTTTTTTGTGTGCTCCAGGAATCATTAGAATATCTTTTCACACCTCAACAAAAAATTCCACACATCAGAAAGATAGTATAATTGTTTTAAATTAGAGGAATAAGAATGGTGAGCTACTTTTGGTATATTCACAGAGCCTAAATGATCAGGGTAGGAGCTGTTCTTAAAGCCATCCCTTCTTTTCAGGTGGCCATTTTGTAGCACACATCATAATAAATTGTTAAAATATTTAAAAGTGAATAAATACAATAGCTCAAATAGAAAAAGTACTCTTTATGAAATCAGTCTTCCAACATGTATGAGATTGTAAATAGCTTTTGTGCCTGCCTGAGGTAATCAAAATTGCAGAGTGAATTCTGAAAACCTGAAAGGCCATTTTGTCAGAATTCATTTTTTGCTTCTTGTGTGTTAAGAAAATGCAAAGAAAAAGGTAATATTTTATATTAAGTACAGAAAAGATTGTTTTCCATGTTTCACTAAAGACCTTCTATCATAATAATTATCAAGCAAAGTATATGTACACAGATTCTGGTAACCAGAAAAAGAAAGATCTCAGAACTTCAGAAAAGAAATCAAAGGGGCTTCGGTGGCCATTTTGTAGCACACGTCATAATGATATGTGGATTTTATTCAAGTATGCATTATTTATAGTGTGCAAATTTTCTCATGTATTGGATAAAGCACTTGCCTAGCATGTGTGAGGCACTGGGTTCGATTCTCAGCACCACATATCGATAAATTCTGAAAACCTGAAAGGCCATTTTGTCAGAATTCATTTTTTGCTTCTTGTGTGTTAAGAAAATGCAAAGAAAAAGGTAATATTTTATATTAAGTGCAGAAAAGATTGTTTTCCATGTTTCACTAAAGACCTTCTATCATAATAATTATCAAGCAAAGTGTATGTACACAGATTCTGGTAACCAGAAAAAGAAAGAACTCAGAACTTCAGAAAGGAAATCAAAGGGGCTACGGTGGCCATTTTGTAGCACACGTCATAATGATATGTGGATTTTATTCAGGTATGCATTATTTATAGTGTGCAAATTTTCTCATGTATTGGATAAAGCACTTGCCTAGCATGTGTGAGGCACTGGGTTCGATTCTCAGCACCACATATCGATAAATTCTGAAAACCTGAAAGGCCATTTTGTCAGAATTCATTTTTGCTTCTTGTGTGTTAAGAAAATGCAAAGAAAAAGGTAATATTTTATATTAAGTGCAGAAAAGATTGTTTTCCATGTTTCACTAAAGACCTTCTATCATAATAATTATCAAGCAAAGTATATGTACACAGATTCTGGTAACCAGAAAAAGAAAGATCTCAGAACTTCAGAAAGGAAATCAAAGGGGCTGCGGTGGCCATTTTGTAGCACACGTCAAATGATATGTGGATTTTATTCAAGTATGCATTATTTATAGTGTGCAAATTTTCTCATGTATTGGATAAAGCACTTGCCTAGCATGTGTGAGGCACTGGGTTCGATTCTCAGCACCACATATCAATAAATTAAAAAATAAAAGTCCATTGACATCTAAAAAAATATTTAAAAATAAAAGAGAAAAGAAAAGAAATTAAAGCTTCCGCCTCTCAGCTTGAAAGAATTAAATGATGTTATGGGAAGATTAGTGTGCAGTGTTAGGAATCTTAAACCATAAAAATTTACCTTTACTATTGTGATCCAATATGAAAAAGTAATTGATAGGGTTGTGTTCCTTACAACTGAAGGAGGCAAATCAATCCTGCTCGGGTTTGCTTAGATTTTCTTCTGTTTGTACAGTCTCCTGCATCCTGTTATAAAATATTAAGACCCTTTTTCCCACCTTTATGATGTAGTTTTTCTTTCCAAGAGAGTCAAAAGGAATGAAATGTTTCTTTACAGCCTACCATTCAGCTAGAAATTAAGGGGCTTCCAGCTAACCTTCATTACTGGAGATACTCAGTTACATGGAAGTAAATGAGTAAGATGTTACTAACTCTGATTCTACACAGTTAACTAAACATGTCTTTCACATTGTTTAAAATTGAGAGTTAACCAGTTCTCATTTCCTATGCCTTTATCTCTATTTTATGACTTTTACTGTTATTCAATACAGTTTTTTTCAAAGACAGTCTTGGCCTCCTTTTAAAGTCAAAATGAAGATCTTAGTCTATTGTTTTAAAATCTAGTAAAAGTTTTACTTCTTTATATTTGATGACTTCAAAAATTTGAATTCTCAATTTTATTGACTTGAATATTTTAATGTTTAATTTGTCTGTGGTAAGAGTATAAACTGAAACTATTTGTTAAAAGTGGAAAGTGTTAGTGGGGATGAAGGAAAATTGCCACATTTTAGAAATGTTTTTGTTTTCACTTCCTGAAACATGTAATAAAACATGTTTTATTAAGAAATCATATGCCTTGGCATATAATTTATTTCATTTACCATGTTTTTTTTTAAATCCAGATTTTCTTTTCCCTTTTTGTTTTTTAGCTTTAATATCCCTCAGACTTTTAACACCTTCTTCCCTAGTGGACATAGAGTTTTCTAAAGCTCCATAGCTCAGTTCTTTGGACTGACTCATTTCTGCATTTAACTTTTACTTGGTTACTTTTTTTACCCTTTACTTTTTAAAAAAATATTTACTTTTTTAGTTTTAGGTGGATACAATATCTTTATTTTATATTTATGTGGTGCTGAGGATTGAACCCAGTGCCTCATGCATATTGGGTGAACACTCTACCACTGAGCCACAACCCTACCTCCCACCCTTTACTTTTAATATTTGTGAAGTGTACTTGTATTTACTTTAAAATAAAAATTTAGATTCTAAGCTTTTAAATTTGTTAATGGGCAGAGTAATAATTTTATGATTTGTATGAGTTTATATCATAATTTGCCATATTTAAAATGTATTATTGATTCAGAATGCAGAATTTTAAAAGATTTGGTAGTGATATTATGCTACAGATTGAAGCTAAATGTGTATTTTTCTTTATTTTAACTTTTACTTGGTTACTCAGTAATTCCCTAGGAAAAAGAAAGTTGAATACCTCTCTTTTGGAGAGGTAAATCTTTTTTAAAAAAATATTCTTTTAGGGACTCTGGTTCAGCAGTAGAGCACTTGCCTCACAAGTGTGAGGCACTGGGTCCCATCCTCAGCACCATGTAAAAGTAAATAAACAAAATAAGGCATGCTGTCCATCTACAACTTAAAAAATTTTAAAAATAAATAAATACAATAAAATATCTTTTAGTTATACATGGACACAATATCTTTATTTTGTGTATTTTTATATGGTGCTGATGATTGAACCCAGTGCCTCACATGTACAAGGCAAGCACTCTGCCACTGATCCACAATCCCAGACCCTGGAGAGGTAAATCTTAAGGTAGTAATTTGATACCTTGTTTTTTAAAAGGACATGGGGGTCCGCTGAGGTTCTGAGGTTGTAGCTCAGTGGCAGAACACTGGCCTCCCAAGTGGAAGGCACTGGGTTTAATCCTCAGCAACACATAAAAAATAAAATAAAGGTATTGTGTCTGTCTACAACTAAAAAAAAAAAAAATTTTTTTAAAAAGAACACCAAGAGGCTGGGGATCTTGCTTAGTGGTAGAGTGCAAGTTTTAGCACACATAAGGCTCTGGATTCAATATCCCACACCAAAAGAGAGAGACAGAGAAAGAAAAAGATCATCTTCTCTGAAGACTTGAAGAAATGAAGAGCACTGAATCTACATCCAAAATGTAGCAGTTATCTTTTTTATAACATATTATGAAATAATATATAATGTAATATGATAATATCCTTTTAATAATATCTAGGAAAACTGTGGACTATAAGTAATTACCTGATTAAACTGTCTGCTTTCAGGTGAGATTCCTTGCAAAAGACAGCTTTTCTTTTCTTTTTATCAAATCTACTCAGAGATATGATTTACAAATTTCTTTGTCAGAGTATTTCATTCAGGAAGTTTTAAGATGTAATTTCCATTCCCAGTGAGTATATAAAATAAAGATTATTATTCCGGTTTATAAATGAAAAACTAAGACTGAGAAAAACTAAATAATTTTGCCTGGGATTTTTCATAGCTAATAAGAACTAGATTCAGATCTCTTTGATTTATTGTCTAATGTGCATAAATTATGAGTGTTTTCTATTTTCAATTATAAGGCATGATTCTCTGAATCTTATTTTCATTTTTACCCCTGAAATTTTGGCACTTAATTGGAATTATTTTTTTACACGGTGATTGCCATTATGTCATGTTATTGACAGTCTAGTTGGAAAATGAAACTAGTTTACTTTTGTCATATAGGAAAAATTTTGAGGCTTATGGCTTGATAACTGTTGATTGTTAGGAAGAAAATCAGACTCATGTGCTAAGCAATTAACCTTATTGGATGATATGTACAATTCTAAGAAAGCTTATTATATGCTTAATGTTTTAATCATAATAGTCATGAATTCTTTGGTCATGTATTTATTTCTTTCGCATCTGCTAATAGATATGTTTTGTATGTTGATTCTAAGAAACCTGTTAAAAGATAAAATGTAATAATTTGTAAAAATTTTAATACAACTTTGTATTTGGGAAGTAGAGCTCTATAGTTTTGGTACCTAATGTACTAAGGAGTTTACATTTTAGAATACCTACTTTTCCTGCCAATTTCATAATTTTTGCTTTCATACTCTGATGCTGAAATATTTTCCCATAAATTTTGCCGTCTGATAGCTTTCTAAATTAAGAGTGATCAGTGTGTGGTCCAAAAATGTGATTTTACTGAGAACAACCTGTACACCTTTGAATTGTATAACCTTCAAGCAGAATTTTTGGTATCAATCTGATTGCTGGTCATGTTCATGCCTTTGAACTGACTTTGTCCTTTTCAGAGAGGCACAAGCAGCACATCCAGGAATTGGAGGTAGTAACTAGAAATATTAAATTTGTGTATTTAAAGACCTTTCAACTTTCAAAATTTTGAGCACTTATGAGTCCATTTTATGCTGAATATCAACAGACTGTTTTGAATGTAATTACTAAGATATTATCTTTTGTTAGTGTAAAGTTTCCCTGTAAACATTGGCAAGTCTTAAAATTGTTATGTTGCAACTTTGCCAGGGAGGAAAGGTTGAAGAGTTACCATTTTAGAATTAATCCAGTAGTATTGCCAAGTTCTAACTTGAATTCTGTTTCCTCTGGTAGTATTTGTTTTTTATTATTATTATTATTATTATTGTCTTATGCTTCTAGTCTGAATTCAGAGTACCTGAAGATTATAAACAATATTGCCTTAATAATGAGAATATTTGGTTGAAGAGTTACCATTTTAGAATTAATCCAGTAGTATTGCCAAGTTCTAACTTGAATTCTGTTTCCTCTGGTAGTATTTGTTTTATTATTATTATTATTATTATTATTATTATTATTATTATTATTGTCTTATGCTTCTAGTCTGAATTCAGAGTACCTGAAGACTATAAACAATATTGCCTTAATAATGAGAATATTTGGTAACAAAACTGGTTGGTGGGTATCTTTTACCATCAGTTTTGCTACTGTCATTTTATTTGTTGGTCATTTCAAAAGATTTTTTCAAACATCAGGTTAAGATCTGGGAACATAAAATTATATTGTTTTACATTCCGATGTCTCCCAAGACCATGTGATACATATTTGTGGGAAGAGATGGGAAGAAAGTATATTTAGACATTGTTAATTCCTTAAAATGTTTGTAATAAGACATTTTCCTTATGTTTAGAGACAAGTAGTGGGAAGCTGCCCACAAATTGTTAAAGATAGTGCCCTTGTTGTAGGTGGCCCCAGAAGAATTTAAGACCAGCATTGGCCGTGTGAATTCATGTTTGAAAAAGGCTCTCCCAGTCAATGTGAAGTGGCTGCTCTGTGGATGTCTCTGCTGCTGTTGCACACTGGGTTGCAGCCTGTGGCCTGTTATTTGTCTCAACAAAAGAGTGAGTATAACCATTCTATTGTATAACAATAGTAAAAATTAACATTTATTGCACACTTGCTATGGGTCAAGAACTGTTTCCATGTACTTTACTTAATTTTATTTAATTTCCATAACAATGGTATCATTTTATTTAAAAAAATTAAGGTATGCAACACAGTAATTGCCATGTTTTTTTTAAATTGTTTTTTGTTTTTGTGGTGTGGGTATTGAATCCAGGGCCTTGTGCATGCATTTGAGGCAAGTACCCTACCAACTGAGCTATTTCCCCAGCTCCAATGGTATCATTTTAGAGATAAAGAAACTCTAAAATGAGCCATTTATCCAACCTTTATCAATACTTTATCACTTAATATGCATTCCTGTCACTTTAAGTAAATACAGTGAAAGTAAAGGACTCAGGTAAATATAAATATAGGTGGACTACTCATTCTCTTTATACAATCTGAAGCTATGACATAAAATGTTTCTAAGCTTCAGGTATATTGGAGAACTACTTCTAATCTGAAGAAAGGCATAAGAGAAAGTAACCTGCAAAGTTGTGTGTTACTGGGGGATCCTTAGTTTTGTATATGTTACAATAACATTCTAACAGCATTACTATTAGTTATTCCATGAAATTAAGACAACTATCTTAATCTGATCTGATTTAAAATTTCATTTTTATTTTGGAAATAATTTCCCAAGTGGGAAGACAGCTTTCAATATTGAAATTGAAGTCAATGAGGACAGTTCATTTTACCCCAAGTTCTTTTCCCAGTACTACATTAAGGATTTTATTTAATCTTTTAAATAATAATTAGCCTACTAAATCAGATTTAAAATTATAGCACCTTGAGGAGGAATAATGAGTGGTGCAGTTATTTGATTAAAGTGAAAAATAGTCCCAAGAAATAATTGTTATTTTTTTCTCCTCATTTTTCTCATTCCCTCTTTCATGTCTGCTTCAAAAAGACAAGTAATGCTGCCAATCCTATGAATTTTTTGAATGGAAGAGTAAAGCATTTTATTGATTCCCTTGGTAACCACCAGTAGATCAGAGCTTTACTTTAAATATAGCTTAATTTGTTTGTCAAAATATGGACAGTGTTTTCAAGTGACCTTCTGTAAGTAAAAGCTAAAAGCATAAATGTCTTTACTTAATTGTCACATCTTACCTTTAAAAGTTAAAATCAATAACTCCTATCCATCCCCATTATTTAAAAGCCTCAATGTGAATTAATCATGATTTGGATTTCCCATCATGTGAATGTAGCCAATCTCCAGTACTTAAGAACAGATTTTTTGTTTTTAATGTTTATCCAGGATTTATCTTCATTCTTTGACATATTTATGCTTTGCCTGTTTGTCAAAGCTTCCATCAAAGAACATGAAATAGAGGGCCGTGCACTGTGGAACACACCTGTAATCCCAGCAGATTGGGAGGCTGAGGCAGGAGGATCATGAGTTCAAAGCCAGCCTCAGCAAAAGCGAGGTGCTAAGCAACTCAGTGAGACCCTGTCTCTAAATAAAATACAAAATAGGGCTGGGGATGTGGCTCAATGATTGAGTGCCCCCTGAGTTCAACCGAGTTCAATCCCCGGTACCAAAAAAAAAAGAACCTGAAATAGAAACAAGTTTTTCACTCATTTAATTTTTTTCACAATATTTTTATTTATTTATTTTTATGTGGTGCTGAGGATTAAACCCAGTGCCTCATTCATGTGAGGGAAGTGCTCTACCACTGAGCCATAACCCCAGCCCTCACTCATTTTATTTCATTTATTTATTTTTAAATGAATGCAATACCTTCTTTATTTATTTTTATGTGGTGCTGAGTATTGAACTCAAGTGCCTCACACATGCCAGCCCCATTTGATTTTATTATCAGCACTTCTTTTTTAAAAAAATTTTTTTCTAGTTGTAGATGGTCACAATATCTTTATTTTTATTTATTTTTATGTGGTGCTGAGGATCGAACCCAGGGCCTCATGCTTGAGAGGCAAGCACTCTACCACTAAGCTTCAACCCTAGCCCTTATTATCAGCACTTCTTAACAGAATAGTCAGTGGAAAAAAAAAATGAGATAATACTAATGCTGTGATCTTTCCCTATCTTCTATTACTTTGTTTAATTAAGAGTTTATCCTGAAATTGAAATATCAGTGTAATCTTTTTAAATATTTTTTTAGTTGTAGATGGATACAATATCTTTATATATTTATTTTTATATGGTGCTGAAGATCAAACCCAGTGCTTCACACGTTCGAGGGAGGAGCTCTACCACTGAGCTACAGCCCCAGCCCCGAAATATCAGTTATTCTAATCACTAATCTATGAATTTTAAGAAGATAATACAGATTTGCAAATCTTCATCCCATGAGATAAATTCAGCTCACTTTGTCTTTTAACATTTTAATCATTTAAAAATTGGAATATTGGGACTGGAGATATAGCTCAGTGGTAGAGCACTAGCATGCATGAGGCCCTGGGTTTGATCCCCAGCTCTGCAAATGAATACATAAAAGTTGGAATATTTAAAACAAAATTTGTGATATCTGATCTGTCATAAAACCTAAAGATCTGACAATCCTGGATCCACATGCCTATCTGTCAACAGTGAATTCTAGCTTGGTAGTGGTTTCTCCCTTTAAATAGGACATATAGTTTTTGTTCACAACAAAACTATCCAGCATTTTCCTTATCTGCCTTTTTCTGTAGGATTATAGTTCATGACCCCTGATTTCGCACATGGCATATTGTCAATGATACACTAGACAATGAAATATTAAGCCATGCTGATAACCACTGTATAAGGCACTGTCCTTTCTGGAACATGAGTTTCCTCACTTATAAAATCAGGATAATATTATTTACTTTTAAGGTAGATATGATGAATATGATATTTTAGGCATCTCACTGCTTTTGTGTCTACAAGGAGAATTTTTTAAAAAAATACAATTTTAAGAATATTTATGCCTTCGCTATTGCTTCCTAATCCATAAAATAAGTTGTATAGACTGTAATAGTTGAGTTGCAAGGATGATTAGTCTTCATATAGCCCAAATCCCTTATTTTACAGTTGTAGAAAGTAAGATGAAGAAAGGTTAGGGGACTTTTCCAGGGCCTCATAGAAAATGGCACAACCAGAAACAAACCTCGTTTTATTTTTTGTTTCTAACTCTTTATTCTCTTGACAACATGTTCCTTATATCAGATTTTCTATTCCTGAGACAGGAAATATTTGGAGAGGTAGTATGATAAATGGTTGACCTACTGTGTTTTCATTCTCTAGCAGTGATTGGAAAACTTTTTCTTAAAGAACAAGATAGTAAATATTTTCAGCTCTGTCTTCCACAGTTCTCTGTGACATCTGTTTACCTCTGTCTTTGCAGCATGTAAATAGCCATAAACAATACTTAACTGAGTGAGGTATTGCCATGTTGCCATAAAACTTCATTTACAAAAATAGGCAGCAGGCCACATTTTGCCCAGTAGGTTGTGGTTTGCCATCCTTCTCTAGCCATCTCTAATTGGTTATATAGCTCTATGGAAGACATGTGTTTATCCAGAAAATAAGGTAGAAATAATATGATTACTCAGTCCTGTATCACAAAGTTGCTATATGGATCAATGATTATAAAGTGTTTCCAAGAAGAAAACTTCTATGTAAATAGTCTACCCTATGAACTATTTTTTGGTTTTTCGCCGGCAACCTGGCAGGACCAGGACCTCACTGTGCTGGCTGGGCCTGGTCTCCTGGCTCAATCTTGTCTGTCCCAGCCAAAGCCACTTCTGGGGAATTGGCACCTTTGGGGTGGCGGTGGGCGTGGCATGGCCAGGGCTTTGTGCCTACAAGGCAAGCACTCTATCAACTGAGCTATATCCCCAGCCCTCTGTGGACTATTTTTTTTGAGGTTTTTTCTTTTTTTTTTTTTTTAGAGAGAGAGAGAAAGAGAGAGAATTTTTAATATTTATTTTCTAGTTATCGGCAGACACAACATCTTTGTATGTGGTGCTGAGGATCGAACCCGGGCCACATGCATGCCAGGCGAGTGTGCTACCGCTTGAGCCACATCCCCAGCCCCTCTGTGAACTATTTTTAACCAGTATAATTCATGGACATTTTCTTTAGCAAATTAGATTGCAGAGAAAAGAAATACAGATTGGATACCTTGAGTTCCCTGCAGTAACTCTTGACTCCCATGAGAACTCCATAGTGACATGGTATATGAGATGAGGTTTTCATTGATCTGTTCTTACATCCACCACTGAAACAACTCATAGTTAGTTTTTAGGCCTAGCTATGCCAACACCCTTAAATTTGAAATTACTTTTAATTTTTCCTATTTTTGCTGTAATATTTGATAAATTGAGAGTGATATTTAGAAGGAAGGGATTATTGTGTCTCAAAACATGAACATGATACTGTTTTAGGAGATAAGGTTTTTAATTCACTGTCTTATAAGAAAAAGCAAATTATAGAAACAAAAGCCCCACCTATACAGTATGCCATATGGAAAAGAAAATCAGTTTTTGCAGTGAGAGGCAATAGTTCTGCTACGAGTTAAACAGATTACCTGTAATCTCTATTTAGGACTTATGACCTTTCATAAAATACATTCTGTATACTCTTGGGCAAAGATAGCATGCATAGAGCCTAGTACATACACTTGGTTATAGCTTGCCTAGTTCCCTACAGTATACATGCACAACGGGGGTTTACTCAGCCATGAAGAAGAAAGAAATACGACATTTTCTGGTAAATGGATGGAACTGGAGAGCATCATGGTAAGCAAATTAAGCAAGTCTCAGAAAGACAATTATGTTTTCTTTCACATGTGGAAGTTAGAGGGAAAAGAAGAAAAGGATGTAATGAAAATGGAGGGGAAGGGACTGGGGATGTGGCTCAATGATAAAGTGCTTGCCTGGCATGCATGAGGCTCTGGGCCCTGGGTTCAAATAACCAAGCACCAATTTAAAAAGAAAGAAACAAAATGGAAGGGAAACCACCAGGGTAAAGGAAGATGAGCAGGGTGAGTGAGGAGGAAGTATGGGGATGTACTGGCGAGAAATATTGACCAAATTTATGCTATGTGCATGTATGTGTATGCCACAATGAAACCCATGAGTCTATATGATTAATATGTACCAATACATAAATTTTAAAAAATCTACATGGATGACTCAAAAGGTATTAAAGATATGTCAATAGTGACCGTTGTAGTTTAATAGAGAAGATAAAAATCCTACATGTAGTATAGTTGTTAGCCAGATTAAACTGACCAAAAAACAAAGGAAGCTAACTCATCACTCTCTAGTATTTGTATATCATAAACACCATCATGGCTCTTGCCCCCAAAGAGAACTGCCAAGTCAGCTCCGGCAGAGAGCACGGAGAGCACAAACCGAGTGCAGCCAGCTCTCCTGGACCCACTGCTCCCTCCCACCGCCCCAGGCCAGCGGGTGAGCTGGGGGCCCCTGGGACAGGATGCAGCCTCCCCTGCAGATCCCTGGAGCTCCTGCTGCGACTGCCCACTGGCTGGCCCTGGCTGTGAAGGACAGGTGAGCCTATCACCCAGGATGGATGACCTGATGGCGGCGGCAACCAGTCAGGACACGGACTGCGCGGGCTGCCTGGTCTCCTGGCTCAATCTTGCCGGTCCCAGCTGAAGCCGCTTCTGGGGAATTGGCGCCTTTTAGGTGGCGGTGGGCGTGGCATGGCCAGAAGAATGGCGGCCTCCCCAAACGCCCCGCCCGAACGCCTACCCGAATGAAGAACAACGCCCGACGCGAAACAACGCCGCGAACAATGCCCCGAATGCCGCGGAGGCCGGCTGGGGCTTCAAGTTCCAAAAAGGAGAGTGGCTGCCTGAAAACTCGGCCACGTGTTGGACCGCGGAGCCGCACAGGCCCTCCGAGAGCGCTCAGCGTGAGCGCTCAGCGCCGTCTCCACGAGACCCGCACCTTGTCTCGCCAACAAGAACCGTCCTGGAAGGTGAGCGAAGCCCCGGAAGATGACGGGTGAAACCGTTAGTGGCCTCGGGCGGTTGGTGTTCGGTGTTCGGTGGTTGGTGATTTGTGTTGGGGCGGTTGGAGTTCCTTCTACCAAAGAGAGAAACGGTCGAGTCACAGACCTCATCTGCCCAGTTGGAAACGCCCGCCACCCTGTGGGAAGATTTCCTGGCCCATTTTGTAAAAGGCCTTTGTCTATAATATGAAAAAGCTGCTCTCCACCTTTTAAAACTTGTGCTGCATCTGGACATCCTAAAGGTAAAGAGGATGCCTGCCGTCTGATAGAGTTGGATATGAAATTTGTCTTGTAAATGGATATGAATTTGTCTTGTAAACATTTACAAGACACAGGCCATTTTGAAAAAATCAGAAATGCCTTCTGGAAGTGACTTTGAAATGGATTCCTCTAGGAAGTGGTTTTGTTTGTTCAGTGGGTTGTTGGACATGGAGGAGACTGACTATGAGAAGAAGGTCCTGGGCCAGACTGGTTTTAAGTAACATTTTTCCTATAATAACCATTGTTTTGCGCGTACATTTTATTCCTCATTAGTGTATACCTAGTTGAAAATGCTAAGTACTTTAAAAAAAATCTAGGCTTTCTAGATGTTCTAAAGTGCCTGATATATGTTAAAAGTAGAAGTGGTAAAATATATAACACATTTTGTAAATTTCTTTTTGTTAAAATTCTTATGAAATGGTTTCTTTTTTGGCGGGATGCAATAGTCAAACCCCTGTTGAGTAGTACAGAGTTGTGTGCCTGTCCTAAGGAGCAATGTGCCAGTGTGCTTACTGAGAGCCAAGAGTTGTCTATGGGTTTTGTTTTATTTTGATGTGTACATAGTGTATATAGAATACAAATGAATCCTCCTAATCTACATCTAGTCTTTCTAGATATTAAAGAGGTTGCCAGTGTATGACAAAAGTAGAATTAGTAAGCCAGTTTTGTAAATTCATATGAAATAGTCTTTTGGGAATGGAACTATTAAACCACCTCTGTGAGCAGTGGAGTACTACTATCTGTTCTTGCTCAGTGATGTGGAGGAGGTAGGAGGTCAGTGTGTTCATACTTGGACATTTTCAGACATCAGTTTTCTATGTTTTGTGCATTTTGTTTTGCTGTGTATATAATGGACAAATAAGTCTAAATTTTGCAACATCTAGTCTCTAGATGTTAAAAAGAGGTTGCCAGTGTATGACCAAGAAGTTAGTTAAATAGAACATTGTGTATATTTTATGTTGAAATTCATAGGAAAGTTTGTCCTCTGTAAAAAGACTTTTGGATATGAATTTGTTCAACCATCTCTGTTAGATATGCCTGTACTTGTCCACTGGACTGAAAATAGAAGGAAATGAGGAAAAGGCTCAAGGACAAAATGTTCATATTAGAAGATACCTCATATTTTTTTAAGAGAGAGAGAAAGAATTTTTTAATATTTATTTTTAGTTTTCGGTGGACACAACATCATTATTTCTTTTATTTTTTTTTAATGTGGTGCTGAGGTTCGAACTCAGCACCCCGCGCATGCCAGGCAAGCACGCTGCGGCTTGAGCCACATCTCCAGCCACAGATACCTCATATTTAACCATTGCTATGCATGCAATTTTATTTACCAGTGCTGTGTGAATAGTCGACAGGGTCTTATTATTGTTAGATTTATGCCTTAATATTCCCATTTCGAGGTGTCCTAAGATAAATGGGCATTATTGTTTTAATTTCAAATTCCATATGAGTTGATGGTGAATGGGAAGTACTGAGATCGAATGAATATATTCTGCATGTAAGTTCATTAGTATTCATAGTATATTAATTTATCTGATGAGGAGTTAGGCTGTTACTGTTTGCTGTAGCCATAAATGTTGGAGGTTAAAAACTTTTCTCCAGTGTTCTTGTTTTTGTCTAGCCATATTTGTTTGTATTTCCCTAGAGGCTTAAATAGGTATTAACTAAAATGCATCATTCTTTCAGTTATATTTGTCATTTTAATACCAGGGCCCTACTAATATAGTGGTAAGGTATGGGGGAAGGAGAAGCATTATATAGTCCTATTATTGGACCTCAGGTTTTTAAGTGGACCCATGCCCCTGGGCCATGACCTTTATAAATGTTTCTCTCTCTCTCTCTCTCTCTCTTTCCCCCCCTTCCTGAAGATTTTTAGGCTCTGGCAAAACCACAGTTGTTTAGGAACGAGTGCAATAGTTTCTCTTAATGGTAGCCCTTTATCAAAAGAGCAAAATTCTTTTGGTATATTTTAAAATATCTACATTTCTCCTTCTCCTACCAGAATCATGAGGGGCTTTTTTTCTCTGATCACTGTGAGAACTTGATAGGGTGAGTAAAACTCACCAAAGTGTGTTAAGCTGCTCCCAAAACTGGAAATCTCTGGAGTTTTAAAATTTCAATCTTTTCTCCAATGAACTTCCAGTGATTTGTCAACTAAAATTTAGATATTGTTACACCAGTCTTGGTTCAAATGGAGTTCATTCTCCTCTAGTTTTGCTTTATTGTGCTTCTCTGTGTTTGCCTTTTTGTTTCCTCAATATTTGGTGCACTCATGTACACCACCATCTCACTCATCTCTTGGATAGATCTGAAAGGAGTTGTTGATTGTCAGTTTATTCCATTTTTTCTTGTGTGGTCAGGAGAGATTACTTTTAAACTCTTTACATTCCTACATGGACCTTCATCTTTTAAAGTTATTTTTGCTACACATTGGATTCTTGTTTGGCATTTATTTTCTTTCCATTTATTAATTTTGATTGTTTATCCTCCATTGTTTCTAATGAGAAGTAAGCTGTTAATCTTATAAACGACAAGTCATTTTCATCTTGCTGCTTTTAGCATTTTCTGTCTTTCTGAAGAAAGTTCTGTCTTTCTGAAGAAAGTTCTATTGGATCACATTGTATTTATCCTACTTGGAATTCCATGAATTTCTTGGATGTGTGAATAAATATTTTTCATAAAACTAGAGAAGATTTCTGCCATTATTTTGTTATTCTGTTTAATTCTTGCTCTCTCTTCTTCCCATTTATGTGTATGTTGGTAAACTTAATGATGTCTAACATTTCTTTCAGGCCTTGGTCATTTTCCTTTATTCTTTTTTCTCTTTGTTCTTAAAATTGCACAATTGCTTTTAATCTGCCTTTTCTCCTAGTATTGGGGATCAAACTCTGAGCTATATCCCTAGCTCCTTTTTTAAAATTTTTATTTTGAGATAGAGTCTCACTAAGTTACCCAGATGGGCCTCAAATTTGTTATCCTCCAGTCTTAGCCTCCGGAGTAGCTAGAATTATAGCCGTGCACCACCACACCCAGCTGTTTAATCTGTCTTCAAGTCCATGATTTTTTAATCTACTTCCTCAACTCTGCTTTTGTGCCCTTATATTGAATTATTAAATTTTAGTTCTTATACTCTAGTTTCAGAATTCCATTGGTTCTTTTAAATAACATTTATCTCTTTGTTGACATTTCCAGCTTAATCGGACATTGACATCATAATTTTCTTTAATTATATTTTTTCTGGTCTTAGCATGGCATATATGTTAATTTGAGAAATTGAATTCCTTTTTATATGAACCTGTGTCCTCTTGGCCGTGGATGTTTAAAGTATTTCAAATTCATATTTGCTTCTTTTGGGGGTTCCTAAACTTCCATTACAAATTGTGTTCAGTCAGCTTTAAATTATTTAGAGCTCAATGCTTTCATCAGAGAGTGGGATCATCTTTCTATCATCTAGAAATTCCTCTCTCTTCGTTAGCTAATAAACCCTTTCAAGTGTACAATTCAGAGGCCTTAATTATATTCAAAGTGTTTTACACCTATTACCATTATCTATTTCCAAAGCTTTTTCATTACTCCAAACTCATAGCCACTAAGTAATAAGTTCCATTTCCCCTTCCTTCAGAACCTAGAACTCCTAACCTATTTTCCATCTCTACATGTTTGCCTATTCTAGATACTTCATATAAGTAAAATAATATCATATTTTTCCTTTTGTACCTGGCTTATTTTGATTACCAAAAAGTATTTGAGGTTCATCCTTACCGAATCATGTTTCAGAAGTTCATTGCTTTCTATGGCTGTGTAGCAATCCATTTTATTTATGTACCACATATTGTTTATCCATTCATCTATTGATTGGCACTTGGGTGTTTCTATCTTTCAGCTACTGTGTATTGTAATGTTCTGATGAACATCTCTGTGAGTCTCTGCTTTCAGTGCTTTGGGATATGACCTAGGAGTGCAATTGCTGGATCATATGGCAATTGTTTACCTTTTTAAGGAACCACCAAAATGTTTTCCATACAATCTGTACCATTTTGCATCCCCACCAGGAGTCCATAAGAGTTCCAATTTATCCAGATCTTCACCAACATACATACAAGGCAGGTTCTCTACCACTGCGCTATACCCCCAATCCTTGTAAATTTTTTTTGCAGATATGTCTGTTCAGGTCTTTTGTCTATTTTGTTACTAGATTGTTTATCTGTTCTTAAGTTGTGGATGTTTTTATATATTCTAGCTATTAATCCCTTTCCAGATTATATGATTTGCAGTACTCTATCTATGGTTTATCTATTTATTCTATTGATAATACTATTTAATACACAAAAGTTGTTAATTTTGATGAAATCCAATTACACTTTTTATCTCTTCTTGACTGTGTTAGGCATCATATTCATGAAATCATTACAAAACTCAGTGTCATCAAGATTATCTCCCATTTTCCTATAAGAATTTTATAGTTTTAGCTCTTATATTTAGTTCTTTGATGGATTTTGAGTTAATTTTATAGGTAGTATAAGGCACAGCTTCAACTTCATTTTTTACCTGTGAATGTCCAGTTTTCCATGTAACATTTGTTGAGAATATTGAATGGTTGACATTCTTGAAGTTCTTTTCTGGACTTTTTATTCTACTGCATTGGGTCATATGTCTGTAATTTATATACCACATATTTTTTATTACTGTAGCTTTTATAGTAATTTGTCAAATCAGGAAGTATGAGTTACCTAACTTTGCTCTTCATTTTTAAGATTGTTGAGCTAATAGGGGTGCCTGGAGATTCATATGAATGGAATTTTATATTTTTATCAAAAAAACTAGTCTTTGGGATTCTGATAGAGATTGCACTGAATTTATTGATTATTTTGGATCATATTTTCATTTTAACAATATAAAGTCTTCCCATCCATAGACTGAGGATGTTTGCATTTATTTAAGTATATATAATTTTTTCCTGCAGTGTTTTACAGTTTTCTGCATGTGTTTTGTTTCCTTGGTTAAATTTACTGCTAAGTATTTTTCTGCTATTGTAAATACAACTATTTTCTTAATTTCCATCAGATTGTTTATTGTTTTATAGAAGCACACTTGATTGTAATGGATATATATCTTGCAACATTGCTATATTTGTTAGGTAGGTCTCAGATTTTTTGTGGATTTTTTAGGATTTACTACTATAAAATCATGTCATCTGTGAACAGAGACCATTTTGCTTCTTCCCTTCCAATTTGGATGCTTTTTCTTGCCTAATTCCTCTGGCTAGAATTTCCAGTTATTGTTATCATGTTTCTATCTTAGAAAAATATTTTTCATTCTTTTACCATTTATTATAATGTTAGCCATATGTTTTTGATATATGTCCATAACATGTTGAATAAGATTTCTTCCTTCCTTTTTTTTTTTTTTTGGTGTGTGTGTGTGTCCTGTTAGGGATTGAATCCAGGGCTTTGTACATGCAAGGCAAGCACTCTACCACCTGAGCTCTATCCCCAGCCCCAATATTCCTTATTTCTAATGCATTCAGTGTTTATCATTAAAATATATTGATTTTCCTTTTTTAGGTAAACCACTTTTTTAGGTGTGATTGACATGTAAAGAACTTTATACCTTGGGCTGGGGATGTGGCTCAGCGGTAGCGGTAGCGCACTCGCCTGGCAGGCATGCGGCCCTGGTTCGATCCTCAGCACCACATACCAACAAAGATGTTGTGTCCGCCGAGAACTAAAAAATAAAATATTTAAAAAAAAATTCTCTCTCTCTCTCTCTCCCTCTCCCTCTCCCTCTCTTAAAAAAAAAAAAGAACTTTATACCTTAATTTGTTCAGGCTGCTATAACAAAATACCTTAAACTGAGTAGCTTACAAACAAAAAGAAATGATTTCCTATAGTTCAGCATCATACACAAGGTACTAGCAGATCTGGTGAATGGTGAAGGCCCACTTTCTTAGTTAATAGATGGAGCCTAATTTGTCCTCATAGTAGAATTGCCTAACTCAACTCTAATCACCTCCCAAATGGCCCACCTCTGTATTTGAGGGAGAGGGACATAAGTATTCAGTCTGTTCTCCTGTACATATTTATTGTATCTCAATGAATTTGACAATGAATATATACCCTGGAAACCATCACCAGTACCAAGGCCAACAAACATATCCAGTACCTCTCAAAGATTCCTCCTACCACTTTTACTATTTTTCTTTTCAGTAAGAATGCTTAATATAAGATCTAACTTCTTAGCGATTTTAAGTATAGAATACAAGGTTTTTGTGTGTCTTTTTCAATTTATTTATTTTAATTAGGTATATATGACAGCAGAATGCATATTGTTTCATTGTACACAATTTCAGCACAGCTCTTCATTTCTCTGGTTGTACACGATGTAGTGTCACACCATATGTGTAGTTATACATGTACCTAGGGTAATGATGTCCATCTCATTCCACCATCTTTCCTGCTCCCATATCCCCTCCCTTTCCTTCCCTCCCCTTTGCCTAATCACAGTTCCTCCATTTTTCCCATGTCCCCCCCCCCTTTATGGACCAGCATCCACTTATCAGAGAGAACATTTGGCCTTTGTATTTTGGGGATTAGTTTACTTCACTTAGCATGATATTTTCCAACTCTATCCGGATAATTTACCTGCAAATGCCATAATTTTATTCTCTTAATGCTGAGTAATATCCTGTTGTGTATATATACCACATTTTCTTAATCTGTTCATCTATTGAAGGGCATCTAGGTTGGTTCTACAGTTTAGCTATTGTGACTTGAGCTACTGTAAACAATTATGTGGCTATATTACTCCAGTTTGCTGATTTTAAGTCCTTTGGGTATAGACCATGGAGTAGAGTAGCTGGGTCAAATGGAGGTTCCATTCCAAGTTTTCTAAGGAATCTCCATACTGCTTTCCAGATTAGTTGCACCAGTTTACAGTCTCACCAGCCTTTCCCCCCAACATCCTTGAGTGTGCCTTTCCCCCAACATGGTTATCCACATGAAGAGGATTGAAACTAGGTCCCTATCTCTCACCCTGAACAAAAATCAATCCAAAATAGATCTAAGATGTTAAGGTAAGATTTGAAACTATGTGAAGAAAACATACAGAAAAGACTAAGATATTGGTACAAACAGTGATTTCCTGGATAGGAAACATTGATTTCCTGGATAGGAGTCTAATAGCCCAAAAAACAAAAGCAAGAATTGATAAATGGGATTACACAAATTTATTTATTTTTTATTTATACATTACAGTAGAATGTATTTTGACATTATGCATACTCGAT
Source organism: Urocitellus parryii (assembly GCF_045843805.1). Classification (NCBI taxonomy): domain Eukaryota; kingdom Metazoa; phylum Chordata; class Mammalia; order Rodentia; family Sciuridae; genus Urocitellus; species Urocitellus parryii. The sequence continues at coordinate 78,370,382 of NC_135547.1, forward strand.
GGGGAATTACACTGTTCGTATATTCATATATTAATTCATGTCAAATTCATTCAACTGTCTTTCCCATTCCCATTCCCCCTCCCTTCCCTTCATTCCCCTTTGTCTAATCCAAAGTACTTCTATTCTTCCCTACCCCCACATTGTGTGTTAGCATCCATATATCAGAGAGAACATTGGCCTTTGTTTGGGGGGATTGGTTTGTTTCACTTAGCCTGATAGTCTCCAGTTCCATTTATATTCAAGCAAATGCCATAATTTCATTTTTCTTTATGGCTGAATAATTCCATTGTTTATATATACCACATTTTCTTTATCCATTCATCTTGAAAGGGCACAGTTCTATTGGTTAGCTATTGGGATTACGCAAATTTAAAAGCTGCACAGCAAAGAAAACAATCAACAGAGACAATCTACCAAGTGGGAGAAAATATTTTTCAGCTATATATCTGAGGAAGGTTAATATTTAGAATATATAAGGAACTCAAAAAAACACTGAACAACAAAAGAACAAGTAAGTCAATTAAAAATGGACAGGGCTGGGAATATAGCCCATTGGTAGAGTGCTTTCCTCATTTGCACAAGGCCCTGGGTTCCATCCCCAGCATGACCAAAAAAAAAAAAAAAAAGGACAAATGGGGCTGAGGTTGTGGCTCAGTGGTAGATCACTTGCCTAGCATGTGTGAGGCACTGGGTTTAATTCTCAGCACCACATATAAATAAATAAAGGTCCATCAGTAATAAAAATATTTTGAAAGATGGACAAATGATTTGAACAGACACTTTTTAAAAGAAGAAATACAAAAGACCAATAATTATATGAAAAAAAAATATCTTTAGTGATAGGGAAATGGGGCTGGGAATATATATAACTCAGTTGGTAGAGTGCTTGCCTTGCATGCACAAGGCTCTGGGCTCAATTTCCCAGCACCACAAAAAATAAAAAACCACTGAACTACAAGATAATAAATTTAAAAAGTGATTGAGAAATGCAGATCAAACCTACATTGATGTTCCATCTCACTCCAGTCAGTATGGCTACAATAAAAAATGCTGGAGATGATGTGAAGAAAAGGAAATCTTTATATGCTCTTGGTGGGAATGTAAATTAGTATAACCACTATGGAAAACAGTATGGAGGTTTCCCCCCAAATCTGAAAAATACAACTACCATATAATTCAGCTATACTACTCCTGGGTATATATCCAAAGGAAATGATATCAGCATACAAAAGAGATCCCTGCTTATTGAGGTGCTATTCACAATATCCATGATATGGATTTATCGTAGGGGCCCATCATATGAATGGATAAAAGAAAATATTGCATATATACACAATGTAGTATTATTCATCCATAAGATAAAATGTCATTTGCAGGAAAATGATGGAACTGGAAGACATCATTTTATGCAAAATACACCAGACACAGAAAGACAAGTATCACACATTTTTTCTCATGTGTAAACTAAAAGGAAAAAAATGACCTGAAAGTAGAAGTGAGGCTATAAGAGATTAGGAGAGGTTGGGGGACACGGAATGGGAGGTGGTAGAAGAGGATAGGAGAAGGCAAGGGAGACAAAATCAAAGCTTGATATATGTATGTGTGGAAATGCCAGAGTGAAACCCATTAATTTGTACAATGTTAATAATTATGATAATAAAAAGTGTTTGGCTTAGTTTGTTGTTTTTCTAGTTCTTTTTTTTTAGAGAGAGAATTTTTAATATTTATTTTTTAGTTCTCGGCGGACACAACATCTTTGTTTGTATGTGGTGCTGAGGATTGAACCTGGGCCGCACGCATGCCAGGCGAGCGCTCTACCGCTTGAGCCACATCCCCAGCCCCATTTTTCTAGTTCTTTGAGGTGTAACATAAATTTGTTTATTTGAGGTATAGATTATCAGGGATTGAACCCAGAGACACTTTACCACGGAGCTACATCCTCAGGTTTTTATTTTTTTTAAGTTTTGAGACAGTATCTCGCTAAGTTGTTTAAGGTTTCCCTAAATTATTGAAGCTATCCTCAAACTTGTGATCCTCCTGCCTCCTAAAGATCACAAAATTTTTCACAGACTCAGTGGTGTAGAGTAACACCATTTATTATTTCATAATCAGAAGTGTAGGTACAACATGGCTTAATTGGGTTTTCTCATTAGGGTGTAACAAGGCTGAAGTGCTATCAAGGCTGCATTCCTGTCTGAATATCCTGTAAAAGAATATGCTTCCAATCCCAGTTTTAGCAAAATGGGTTTCCTTAAACTTTCTAGGTGACCTTTTCCATTTTAAAGCCAACATGGTGCTTTTAAGGGCTCTTATTGATACATTGGCACTCCACAAATAAATCAGGATAATGTTCTTTTCTTTTTTTGGGGGGGGGGTTACTGGGGATTGAACTCAGGGGCACTCGACCACTGAGCCACAATCCCCAACCCTATTTTGTATTTTTTTTTTTTTTTTTTTAGAGATAGGGTCACACTGAGTTGCTTAGCACCTTGCTATTGCTGAGGCTGCCTTTGAAATTGGGATCCTCCTGCCTCAACCTCCTGAACCACTGGGATTACAGGCACATCCCGCATAATCTTCCTATTTGAAAACCAATTGATCAGTAACTTTAATTACATCTTCAGCATCCCTTTTGTAATGTAACAATATTTTTTTTAGAGAGAGAAAGAGAATTTTATTATTTATTTATTTATTTTTTGGTTTTCGGCAGACACAACATCTTTGTTGGTATGTGGTGCTGAGGATCGAACCTGGGCCGCACGCATGCCAGGCGAGCGCGCTACCGCTTGAGCCACATCCCCAGCCCTGTAATGTAACAATATTCACAGGTGAAATGCTAGGGGTTCAAGATCATAGAAGCCAGAATTCTGCTTACCACAGTCTTTTATTCTGCAAACTTGCTAAACCACTTATAGTTCTAGTAGTGTTTTAGTGGTTTCCTTGGGTTTTCTACATACAGAATCATTTGTCTGTGAATGAAGACAGTTTTTTCTTTTCCAATCTGGATACCTTTTGTTTATTATTCTGGCTACAACTTTCAATATGGTGTTGAAAAAAAAAGTGGTGGGAGAAAACGTCCTTGTCTTGTTCCCAGTCTTAGGGGGAAAACATTTAGTTTGTCTCCATAAAGTATGATGGTAGCTGTAGGTTTTCCATAGCTGTTCTTTATGAGGCCAAGGAAGTTCCCCTCTAGTCCTAATTTTTCAGGGTTTTTGTTTGTTTTTGATATTAGGAATTGAACCTAGAGGTGATTAACCACCTAGCCACATCCTCAGCCCTGTTTGTTTGTTTGTACTTGGGTTTGGACCCAGGGACACTTAACCTCAGAGCTATACACCCCAGACTTTTTTTCATTTTTTATTTTGAGACAAGGTTGCTTAGGACCTCACTAAGTTGCTGAGGCTGACCTCAAATTTGTGATTCTCGTGCTTAAACCTCCCCAGTTGTTGGGAATACAGACAACTATCACTGCATCAGGCTCCAGGGTTTTTATAATTAATGGATGTTGGATTTTGTCTGTGCTTCTTCTAAATCTACTAAGACAATCACATGTTTTTTGTCTTTTGTTCATGTAATATGTTAGTTCATTTTTTGTATTCCTTGGATGGATTCCATTTACACATGATTCAATCTAGTATTGTTGAGAATTTTGTGTTTATATTATTGAAGGATACTCATCTTTTGTTTTCTTTATGCATTTGTGATGTCTTTGTCTAGCTTTGGTATCAATCCTCAGATGATGAGTTGGGGGAAGTGTTCCCTCTATTTTTTGGAAAATATGTGAAGGATTGATGTTTTTAAAATGTTTGGTAGATTTATCATTGAAGCCATCTGGTCCTGTTTTTTTTTTCTTTGTGAAAAGATTCTTAATTACTAATTCAATTTCTTTATTTTGTATCCTGATTTTGTCTGGATTCTGTCAAGTGTAATGACCCCAAGATATATTCCAGCTGGCATTGTTGCTGATCTAACCAACTGTAAATGAGCCCTCTGAGTTTATTATATTTGCAACATCCCTTTCATAATGTAACATAACATTTATTTAAATTATTTATTTTGTTTAATTATTTTAAAAGTAGAACGTTTTCCATTTGTTTGCCTCTTCTTTTACTTAACTTTAACTTGGTGGTTGCTATCAGTCACATTGCATTTTTTTCTGATTTATAATAGAAAACCAAGAGGAGAAATAAATGGGAATTACAAGTAAACAGGAAACTATAGATACACAGAGTAAACAAAGTTCTGCAGTTCATCTTGTAACAAAGTCTTTATCCTTTTCCTCAGACCAGAAGATCAATTCAGAAGTTATTAGAGTGGGAAAATAACAGATTATATCACAAGGTAAGAAATGCTAAGCAAATGGGTGCCTCATTTATTTATTTTAATTATTAAATTGAAAAAAGTACTAAATGGGGATTTTTCAAGCCATGAAAGGATTAGAGAACTAATACTCAACTATTTAATAGATCGTTTTATAAGGTATTTTAAGTCCTGTTTCATATCTTATGCCTATATTATTTGCTGTGACTTAACTCAGATGTATAGGTTGTAATTGTAATTAGTTTAAGTTAACATAAAATTCTTAACAAAACTGTACTTTCTTAGCTTGCTTTGCACTGGAAGTTGACTAAAAGGAAATGCGAAACTAGCAATATGATGGAGTATGTAAGTATGAAGTTGTTTTACTTAAATTTTTTGTATTTCATCCTAAATGTAACATTTTATTATATTTATCATCTGTCAGCTATTTTTTTCTCCTCAGATTGCTTACATCTTCTTTAGCTTTGTAGCCAACCTAAAATATCTTGAAAGTTTACGATTATTTAGATGTTAAGTCTCAACTAGTGTGCTCATCTAAAAATATTGTACAATCTTATCTTCTTTTAACACAGTCACAAACCACAGCATATGGTGGTAAGAACAGCTTCTACTGGACAAAATATTTCTAAATGTAATCTTATCAAAACTTGCATAAAATAGAAATTAACTTCTGAATTCTGAATTCATATTTTGGCTTTTTTTTCTTTTATTATTATTATTAGTTGTTCAAAACATTACAAAGCTCTTGACATATTTCATACATTTGATTCAAGTGGATTATGAACTCCCATTTCCCCCCCCCCATACAGATTGCAGAATCACATCGGTTACACATCCACATTTTTACATACTGCCATACTAGTGTCTGTTGTATTCTGCTGCCTTTCCTATCCTCTACTATCCCCCCTCCCCTCCCCTCCCCTCCCCTCCCCTCCCCTCCCCTCCCCTCCCCTCCCCCTACCCCATCTACTGTAATTCATTTCCCTCTCTTGTTTTTTTTTTTTTTAAGAGAGAGAGAGAATTTTTTAATATTTATTTTTTAGTTTTCGGCAGACACAACATCTTTGTCTGTATGTGGTGCTGAGGATCGAACCCAGGCCGCATGCATGCCAGGGGAGCTCCCTACCACTTGAGCCACATCCTCAGCCATCTCTTGTTTTTTTTTTCCTTTCCCCTCACTTCCTCTTATATGTAATTTTGTATAACAATGAGAGTCTCCTTCCATTTCCATGCAGTTTCCCTTCTTTCTCCCTTTCCCTCCCACCTCTCATCCTTGTTTAATGGTAATCTTCTTCTCATGCTCTTCCTCCCTGCTCTGTTCTTAGTTGCTCTCCTTATATCAAAGAAGACATTTGGCATTTGTTTTTAAGAGTTTGGCTAGCTTCACTTAGCATAATCTGCTCTAGTGCCATCCATTTCCCTGCAAATGCCATGATTTTGTCATTTTTTAGTGCATTTTTTGTGTATAAATGTGTATAAATGTGGCATTTATACACAATGGAGTATTTGTTTTTTTCTTGACTGACATTTAACTTTTAGTGAAAAAAGTTAGGTTTTAATGCAGGTTCAGTTTTTTTTTTTTTACTGAAAGCTATACAACCTTGGTCATAACATAAAATCACATATAGCTAATATCAATTCAGCATTCTTAACATCAAAAATATTAAATTTATCCTAGCTTCAGGCTTCTGACATGCAATATATATTTAATAATAAACATCAATTTGCATCTCATAAATAAGGATTATTATAGTATCTCTTCACTTTGAATAGTTTTTAGAAAAATGTGAAAATGGCCACAAAACTAAAATCTATTATTGATATAACCTTCAAAAATATCTTGTTTTGGGCTGGGGATGTGGCTCAACTGGTAGCGCGCTCACATGTGTGAGGCCCTGGGTTCGATTCTCAGCACCATGTAAAAATAAAACAAAGATATTGTGTCCACCTAAAACTAAAAAAAAATAAACACACACACAAAAAATCTTGTTTTTATTATTTCTGAACCTTCCTGTGAATAAACTATTTTAGTCAATCCATTTGGATGCTCATATTTTTCACATACAACTTGCAAAAGATAGTAATCCTCAACTAATGCTTTGATGGAAAAATACACAAGCATAATAATTTTTTTGTAATCTGTACAACAGTTTTAATTCTTTCTACTTTGATTTTTAAAATACAGGTGAAGGGAGCATATGATAAGTAATAGGGTTAGCTTCTCTTCCCCAAACGAATAGTTATTGTAAATCAGGTAATAACAACTGTTAGCTACAGGAAGTAATTTTGTTTACCTGTTTAATTTTTGAATCCCCAATCTAATCACAACTTATGGTAAGTTATTTACATAACTGTTTTATGTATTTACTTTTTATAATATAGGATCAAAAGATAGTCATGTGACAATGAGTATAAGCTTTTCTGGGTTATATATAAGTTATATTAATTTAAAAACATTTTGTCAACATATTCTTGTTTGTTTTTATTTTGCAGGTTATACTAATAGAATTCTTACCAAAATATCCCATATTCCGACCTGACTGAGGAGTTTTATTCAGTCACTTCTGTGTTTCCTGTCATTTCCTACCCTTAGTGCCTTGTAGATGATTATGGAATGAAGATGGTCTCCTTCGCTGTGTTCAAGTTATTCTTTATAATGGTAGAGTATTCTCCTCACTCTTTTATTTTTGTTGGTTTAAGAAGATAATTTGCACATTTTTTTTGTTGTTAAATGAGGCTTGTGTTTTGCACTCTCAGTTTTTAAATAAATACACATATACATATGTGTACACACACACACACACACACACACACACACACAGTTGCCACTAAAAGTAAAACATCAGTGCTGGTGTTCAAAAAACAAAAACCTTGTTTTGAGCATGCTGCCTTATAATTTTCATACTCACTGTTTCTAAATATGCATCATTTTTTAGGCTACTTAATGCTCTGTAATCCCTTACTGGACACACTTAAATAAGCTTTTGGTAGCTTTTAGAAATGGTTTTACTCTGCTTTTAAAGGACATGCAATTAATAGCAATGGTTTGTCCTGCACTTTGCTAAAGTATCACTTATGTTAGTGGATAAAATATTTAAACTCCTAAACACTTGTAAATATTGTCTCTTTGCATAATGTAAAATATGTTATGCCATGGTTTACAGAATGTAATATTACTCTTATTGTATTGCCAACAATTCGCATAGATTTTAATATGAATGTCGTTTGCAAGCATCCTTTTGAATGTAGAGTCGTTAACATGCTGTTTTATGGCAAAGCCATAATAAACATGTTAAAATTTCAGGTGTAGGGCAGGGTTGCCCAATGTAACAAGTGGATTAAAATTGAAGTCATTATCTCAGATATTGTGCATTGCATCCAAACCCAAGAACCTTATTTTTTGCCATTTAATTCAGTATTTCCTTTTTTGAACTCCACCCCCACCCCCAAAGAATTTATTTGACATCTGGCAATTTCACAGCCTCACTGTCCTTCATTTCTTTCCCTTTGTATATTGCCTTTCCTTTGAAAATACACACAATTTTGACTTTTAAGAAGTATCTTGAGATTTTACTTGTCTTGGAAGGTAATCTAGAGTCTCATGAAACCTACTGCTAACCTTTATCTGGAGTTCAGATAGTCTGTTTTGGGAAACAGAGCTACTTAAGTTACACCAAAATAATATGGAGTGGCTGAATCATGGTTAATAAAATACTTTTAATCCTCCTTTTGAGGATTTTTTTAAACATTTGGAAATTATTAATGAAGAAAGGTGTGTAGACAAAAGTATTTTAGTTGGTACATTTACCACCCAAGTAGCCAGCCCTTGGATTGGTATGTGCGCTATTTCTCTTCACAATTAAAATGACAATACCACTCCTTCTACTAATTTTGAATTTTAGTGTAACAAAAGCTTTGTATCACTTCAAGTAAAAGACAGATGTTTGCCTGTGTGTAGGCATTATTTGTAATTCATAGTGCTAAAGATAAATTTAAAGTGTCTGGGATTGAATAATATTCTATTTGTCATCTTACAATCTTGCTGCTTTTAGTAAGCTTTTTTAGGCAAGCATTCATCCCAGTGAAGAGAACAATCATTTCTTCACATAAGGTGAAACCTTTTTAGGCTACTTTTAAAATTCATTCTTAATTTGAAGTTCACAGTCCTTGACCATTAGAAAAAGAAAAAAAAGAGACACTATGTGATAGGAGATTATGATTGTTTGCACAAAGACTCTGTGGAGCTCCATTATCCCCATGCCACCCAACCACCCCAGTTCTCTTTTAATATATTATGTATGCCTGCAAATATCATGTGTCTGCCTGCTGCAAAATTGAAGGTGTATTTTTATAGAAATGGTGGAAACCTCTGAAAATACATACCCACTGTCTTGTTTTCTAGTTAAGATCAGGGAAAAATTGTATCTGTGGTTTATGTTCCAGCTAATGTCATTAAAATTATGCTTCAGACTGTGACATTTTAATACCAAAACTGATTGCCAGCATAATATAGAATTTCTAATTATCACTGATAGAATAATTGTTTTTAAATGTCAACCCTTATAATCTTATTTTTCCTGTAACCTTAGAATTTGAACATATGGTTATCATAGTAACTTTTTCTGCCATGTATAAATCATACTTGGTTTTGTTTAAACAATGGGAAGTGGTGAATTGTTTCCATGAAACAGATATTAAGAATAGTGTGTCTGGAGGTAACAGAACATAGAATTCAAGACATAATTGTATTTGTCATAAAAACAATTTGACAGAATGTGTAATTTTAATTTTAACCAATCACTCTTTTTTTTTTTTTTTTTAGTTTTCATTATTCTGGTTAATTAATCTTAATTTCTTAAACTACCCAGAAAACACCCAATTTTCTTTTCTTTTTTCTATCACTTTCTCTGTCCTGTGATGGCTTTTTCAAACTGTTTTCCCTTTTAGGAGGCTGATTAGCAATTGGGTATTTTGGAGTGTTGGGGGAGTTGTTTTCTTTTTAATGAGATTGGCATCAGTGAATACTGAAATGACAAGAGTACACTGTGGTGATTAATTCCTCCCCCACTGAGGCTTTTATTTTTATCCTCAGGATAGAGCATACTTGTATTTTTCCATTCGGTTAGTAAAATGTTTTGTGAAAGTTGTTTTTCAATTGAAAAAAGTAATTTTGAATTTGTTGTATAATATTTCTTTATGAAATCTTCCATGGTGGTTTCCAGAGAAAAATGACATGTATTTGCCAAAGTATATAAATCTCAGTAGGTGTTAAAGTTACAAGTTAAAATAGTTCTTTGAAATTCATTTTCCAATGCTTCTTGTTTGGTCAAAGATTCTGTCCTAACAAATTGATTGAATTGATAATTTTAAAGCTCATCCAAAAGGCCAAGAGCATATGTAGTATTGATAAAAATATAGACAAGTATTATTTAAAGATTTATTAACCCCATTACAGACATGTCCTCTTCGCTTTGTTCCCTTCTTGTCCCCATGTTAATTTAGGAGCGAGTAGTCAAATTTTAAAAGTGGAAAAGTGCCTTGTCTTTTTCTGAACAAAGATAATGTGGAAGGAAGCAGAGTGAATGAATTAGTAGATCATTAGATTAGAAATTGTTCTTTCGACTAGGTATAAGACATATTGAGTATCTTTTATTTATTATACATTCTGTTTCCTTGTTTTCCTCCGATCATGTGATATATTAATGACAAAATATTACAGAAGAGGACTATCAGTCACTTAAAAAATTGTATAATTTTAATGCTAGTAAACATGTAATTTAACATGGTTTTGGAAGGACAGTGGTTATTGACTGAAATCCTACCAAAGCCCACTTAAGTATTTAATGTCCATACTCTTATGACTTCTAAACACTAATGTCTGAGAAATTAAATCATGTTGATTTTTATCACTCTGCCATTTTAATGAAATTTATTTGTGGTTTTTGATAATTTAAGTAAAGTTCAGTAACATTTGTAAGCCTTTGAACAAATAGGGTTTTTCAAATGTATGAGAGCTTTAAAAAATCATTAGCATTATAATTTTGTTTACAGATAAGCCACTTCTTTAAAAAAAATTAAACCTTACTACTTGAACATAAAACCCCAAACAATATTTCATTAGAATTTACTATATTGGTCTAGCAAGATATATAAATTATATTCATTTGACTAATGGGAGAAGTTTCACATAGTGGAAATACCTTTTGCTAATTTGATTATAAGTGCTCAAATTCATTAAAATTGGGTCCTCCTATTCCTTTTAAAGCAAAATCTGCTTTTAAAAGCAAAGTCTGCTTTTAAAGCAAAATCTATTCTGCAAAACAATTTTCAAGTTATTCAAGTTCCCTTAAGTGGTAAACTATTAGAATTTTCAGTAAAAGGAATAGGTTTACTAATACCTGTTCATGTAATATGTGGGCTGAAAAGGGATACATCTATAAAGATATATCTATATCTATTTATAAATTTATATATTTATAAATAGATATAGGTATATATTTATAGATATATCCCTATCTTTCCCTAATTTCCCTTACCTGATTCTGAGCCAGCCTTTTTATTTTGATGATGTCAACCTGAGAATATGTTCCATTTTCTGTGGACTTTGTCAAACTCATACTATATGAAGTAATGATCTAATATTGTGGACTCTAGGCAGTTAACTTAAATAGCATGTCAGTGTTTTTGTTTGTAAAATTATGGGGTTGAACCTAGAACTGGACAGAAAATTAGAGATTATCTAACATTCTGAGATTCTAGAAATCCACAGGAAAGTTTTATTGTACAGAATCTCAGAATGATTATTTTCAGACCTACTACCCTTTGTGGAAACTCTCACAGTGCCTTGTACACAGTAAAAGTTCAGTTTGCTTGCTGGCTGGTAGTTGATGTGTGTTAATATCATACAGGCTCAAAGAACCTGATGCCTGCTAGACCTTACTTAGTCCACCTTGATGATAAAAGTGAATGTAGATTCCCTAGGAACTGAGGTCTGAGGTCTCTGAGCTTTGCCTATGTGGAATCTCACAATTGAGTTGGTATCCAGGCAAGAATTATAGCTGTGACAACAATGGAGATATGGAAGGATCCACTCTGAAGTTTTAATGTGAAGAGTTTCACATCCTATCCAACATTTGCTTCAGTGTCTTATCAAGTTCCACACTTTCAAAAAGATCTTTTGGAACAAATTGATAAAATTTGGTAGAAAGGGAAATGGTGTGGAATTCAAACCCAAGTCACTTCTAGTTTAATTCTTAGCTCTGCTGCTTAATTCCTCTGTACCTCATGTCCTCATTGCTGAAGTGGGGACAATAATCTGGACCTACCTCACAGGGGAATTGAGGATTTTTTCACATATTTGTGTGATTTGAAGATGATAGAAATATATACTGGATATCATAATTGTGTAATTTCTAAAGAGATTCCTTGAAATCCATGTCGTAATGTTTTTCTTTCACAGAACGAGTGTTGCAGTTTATCTATATATCAGTAGTAAATTTTGTTATTGATTCCTTGTTTATTAAACATGAATTATTGTATTATGTTAATACTTGATTTAGGGAGGAAAAGCAGGGGATGTAAACCAGTGGTTCCCAACTTGGGGTAGATGAAATTAGCAGTAGGGTTATCCTTAATCCTTTTGCATTATTTCAAAAAAGATACTAGAAACCATACTTTGACCCATAATATTCCTGCTACACAGCTAACTAATACATGGAATTTCCATGCATTTTGCTTATATTCTTTCAATTCTGTCTGTTAACACTGATTAGAAGCTGTGAATGATTATGTGCTTTTGATTAATACAAAAAAATGACAAAAAATTTATTATTATATACTTCAAAACATAAAGAAGGAATCATGAAGAGATGTATATGGCAAAAATGTTGGGAGCCACTTTTATAAAGGAACTAAGGTTATTTGACCCTTTCCACAGATTGCTTACCTGGTCCCTAAATAATTAAATGCTGGGGGGTGGGGGGGGCTAGAGAGAGAGAGAGAGAGAGAGAGAGTGTGTGTGTGTGTGTGTGTGTGTGTGTCTGTGTGATGGCTAGATTGGGCTGTATAACTTCAGGTTGGAATTTGCCTTCAGCTTTTTTTCTGTTTCAGGATGATGTAATTGAGCTAATTCATTGAGGTGTGTACTTGTAACTCATACATATACACACATTGGATTGCAAATGTGGAAAGTGTTATACTGTCACATTCTAGCATTGGACTAAATATCAATTTCTGAGTCGTAAAGTAGTTCTGTATAAATTCGGTGTGATGAATCAAGGCAATAATTTCTCAAATGTTGCTTTTATTCCTGCTTATTTCATTTAAGCTTTTATCTTGGCTTATTTTCTTAACTTTCTGTTTGTTCTAGTAAGCAAATAGTGTAAAATTGTTTTAATGCTTGGACTTTGGAAAAAGTTATAAATGTTTCAAATTATATAATCTACAAGCTAGTTTGCCATTCTTGGACTAACAATGTACAAAATGAGTCTTGGTGGTGAGAACAGGACATCCAAATAGCTAGAAAGTGGATATTGATCAAAACATCTGCTTGAAAAGGCTACAATTTCTACTTTTGACAGTGGATTCCTGTTGGGACAGCATTACCGGAAGAGAATTATAGTGGATATGTCTATCCAAACAAAGAACTTTCATGCATCTTGTAGTGTTCCATAGCCTGTGGAATGAATTCATTTTTCTCCCTTGAGTCCAGGAATGATCCCCCTGGAAGAACTCAACCTATATACAGCTGTGCCAAAATGAAGGATACCTGCCTCTCTGAAACTTTCACTGCTGCTTCTGTCGTTGTTCACTTGTCAGATAAAATTTTATTCTCAGGATGCAAAATTAAAATAAAGTGCAAATCTATGTTAGTGAATTGGGTGTTTCGGGGCAAATCTTTTTTTCTTCTTCACTTTCTTATTCTTCCTTTTGAAGATCGTATTTCACATTTCACCTCTTGTCACATTGGTGAGTGCTATGTCTGATTCTATAAGTAATTTATGGCATACATCAGGTTTGGGAGCCCTTGTTTTGCCCAGTGTTTGGCATGTGGCCAAGTAGAAAGTTATTTTTGAATGACATTGCATTCACCCTGCAAGCCTACCTGTGAAGTATAATATTAAAATTAGGAGGGGCTGGGGTTGTGACTCGGTGATACAGCATGCGTGAGTTACTGGGTTCCATCCCTGGCACCACATAAAAATTAATAAAATAAAATAAAGGGCTTGTGTCCATCTACATCTTAAAAAAACGAGTATTTACAATTAGGGGGCTCTGGATATAGCTCATGTGGTAGAGTGCTTGCCTTGCATGCACAAGGCCCTGGGTTCAATCCCCAGCACTATCAAAAAAAAAAAAAATAGTACAAATTTACCAAGCATAAGTGTATAGTGTAAGGAGTGGGGAATGTGAAGTTACTTGACAGAAGTTTTGACTCTCCTCAGCAGATTATGGAAGAAATCTAAGTTGCTTTTTAAACTGATTAATATGCAATAATATTAGATTTGTTTACTCTAAGCTTAATTCTTGTGAATTCATTAAAAACAGGAAAGTACAGCTTAGCATGAAAAACTATAGAATGTTTCCCCAGTACCTGTGGTAATTGTATTATTTTTTTATTTGTGGTAATTGTACTATTTCAAAAAGATTTGAAATTCAAAATATTAAGGCAGAGGTGGCACACTTAAACCTACACAGAAGTTTCATATTTTTGTTTTGAAAAGAAAAAATTATGCTGAGGATTGAACCTAGGGCCTCCTGTGTGAAAGCATGAACTCTACACTGAGCTACACCATGAGCCCCTAAAATTCTCCTTTCAAACTTTATGGATGAGGGAAATATACATACTTCTTGTGGATGAGGTCTTAAATGTGAAGTAGGATGTGCTATGTGGGAAGTGCTTGTATGTTATATTTTATAGTAAGGGTGGAAGCCACATGCCTTTAAATCTGCCAGTAAAGAATACTTAACCTTTTTCTTTTTGAGAACAAGGGGAATTTTTATTGAGAGAATAAAAATAGAAAGCTTTCTAGATTTCCAAATGAGTGATGAGATTATAGCTTGCAAAACTAAAGAAGAAAAATATACAACTATTTGATCAAAAACAGTAGAGGTAATCATGAAGCAAATGGAGTGAATTCTATTTCCCAGAGATTGACATACCAAAGTCTACCCTTAGTAGTGGTTTTACTTTCTGTACATCCAATTACCTTTGGTTAACCTCAGTAGAAAAATATTCATATTTGTCTTGACCCTTTCAACTTTTTCAAGACATAGTGACCATGTACATAAATTTATTGTATACATATTTATTTTATTTGTACTACCTGGGATTGAATCCAGCATGCTAGGCAAGTACTGAGCTCCATCCCCAATCCTTTTTTAAATTTTTATTTTGAGACAGAGCCTTGCTATGTTTCCCAGGTTACTCTAAAAAATCTACAATCCTCTTGCCTCAGCTCCCAGAATATCTGGGATTAATACTTAACTCTTCATAAGATATTTAAATATAGAAAATTCTCTAGGGGATACTAGAATTTTCCAGTTGTAAGTACCAAGAAAATTGACTAGTAATCTTCTAGCAAAAATCAGGACACTTGGTGAGCCTGATTTTGTCTGTCATACCCAATTTTATATTATTTTGATATCATATACTACTTATGAATACACACACATATATATGTATGTGTGTGTATATATGTGTATGTATACACACACACACACATACTATAGTAAATAGAAAACATTGTTTCCTGAAATCAACTCTATATTCTGGGTTTGGTGTGGGAATTAAAAAAAAAAATACGTGTTTCAAGTAGTTTGGACTGGGATTGAATTATTTGGTAGAAGGTAGAATAAGGAAATCCAATCCACCAGCAGACCTGAGATAGCTGAGAGTCCAGTTGTGATTTATTTAGTCAAAGAAATTATCCTGGCTGAGGTTGTGGCTCATCGGTAGAGCACTTGCCTAGCACATGCAAGGCCTGGGTTCGATCCTCAGCACCACATAAAAATAATTAAATAAAGGTATTATGTCCAACCAAAACTAAAAAAAAAAATGTTTAAATATTTAAGAAAGTATCCTGAACTGTGTACAGTTCACAAGAATTTTCGCAAATAAAAGGTGGGCAGCAATGTAGATTTTTTTTAGAGATAATTTTTAATATGTATTTTTTAGTTTTCGGTGGACACAACATCTTTATTTTACTTTTATGTGGTGCTGAGGATCGAACCCAGCACCCCGCGCATGCCAGGCAAGCTCTTTACCGCTAGAGCCACCTCCCCAGCCCAGCGATGTAGATATTTAGAGTAGAATAAATGATAATCCAAACAGATAGCAGAGGGATATAAAGGGGACTTGTAAATGCTTTTGAAAGATAAATCCCTGATGTTCCTAAAGTTTTCATAGATAAAGAGTAGGTTAGGGGATCCTTGGAGATTTTAGTGAGACTTTGCCTCTAAGGTAGATGAATGTGGTCTTGCAGAGAAAGTGATCAACTTGGAATGAAACTGTCTAGATTCAAATTCTGGCTCCACATCTGACCAGCTTTGATATTTGAGTCTTTGGTGCATTTATGAGATGGGATGAATATAGTAACTCTTGCCTTTCAAGAATACTGTAAAGATGTATGAGATTATGGATATGGAAGGACTTTCAATAGTGTAAAATGAAGGAGAGAATATTGCTGTCAACCAGGACCTTTCAATACATAGTAGCCACAGGGCACAGTGGAAAATGGAGGGATCCCCTCTCAGGAGAGGTAAATTGATGGAACACCTACCGCTATCAGGCTTCCATTTGTTTTCTTGGAATATTCCACATTTGTGTGCAAACCTCAGTGGCATGTACTGCTATAGATTACTAATTAATTTACCTTGCCACTTGCTTTTTCCCTTCAAACATATACTCTCTTTAAAAAAATTTTTTCTTAGTTGTAGCTGGACAGCATGCTTTTATTTTACTTGTTTATTTTTATGTGGTGGTAATGATGGAACCCAGTGCCTCCCACATGCTAAGTAGGCACTCTGCCACTGAGACCCAGCCCCAAACATAGCCTCTTTTTTTAAAAAAAAAATTATTTTTGATTTTTAGGTGGACCCAATATCTTTATTTTATTTTTATGTGGTGCTGAGGATCGAACCCAGTGCCCCATGCATGCTAGGCGAGAAACTCTATCACTGGGCCACAACCCCAGCCCCAGCCACAAACATAGCCTCTTAAGAGGGTCTTTCCTCCTTTGAAATCTTTTTAATTGGCTTCCAACAAACAGACCTTATGGTTTTCAGCAGCTTATGCCTTGTTTTCCTAATATTCAGGTGGCATTTTTATACCACTTTTGAGAATGTATCCCGAACACATTGATTCAGGCCTCACTGTGATCAGTGATTCTTATCTTTGAGATTATGGGCAAGGGTTAAGAGGACAGTGATCATAGAACAAGGGAAGCATGCAGGATCTAAACTCACTGGTTTGGCCTCATGAACATGATATTCTAACCAATTCTTTGCATTTAATTTTAAGCTTTGGGGAACCATATTATAGAATGATATAAAATGTTATATATATCAAAAATATCTTTGAGGTCACCAATTCCAATACAAATGACTGTCTCCAGAGGGGAGGCTGGGATTTGCTTTTAATGGCAGAGTTGGAACTGAAGTTAAGGTTGCCTGATTCCCACTGCAGTATTTCTTATTCTGTTTTCTTTGAATTATCTTTGCATTGTTAAGAACAGAACCACCTCCCTTCTTCCTCCTGCCGCCCCATCATCTCATTGTCTGATCTCTAAATCAGACAGTGCTCCAAGCAGCATAATCCTAACTGTTCAGTAATCTAGAGATGTCAGAGAGCTGTCAAGGAGTGAGCCAAAGATCTAACTTGTCACAGTTTGCCTTTTTCTTTTTTTTTTTTCCCCTTTCTTCATGGTTCTGTGGATTGAACCAGGGCCTTGTGCATAGGAAGCAAGCACTCTACCAACTGGGTTGTATTCCCAGTTGGCTGTCTTTTGTTCTTTCTCTTTTCATTATATTTTCATAGGAGCTGTGGCTATAATATTTTCTTCACATGTTTTCTTATATATTTCATGGTGTTTATCATGTTTGATGACTGGAGAATATTCATTCCAATTAATAGCAGAGTTTACTTGCAGTCCATTGCTTCATCTGAAACGGAAGGTGGGGCAGCAAAGAAATTATATTTAAATAAAATAACCTCAAAGATTCTAGGTTCGTCATTGTATTATAGGACTTAAACAGTTATCCATCGTGAGCTTTTGAACAATTGCATTTTTCACCATAAAAAGATCGATGGAAAAGTAAAAAAAGATCTATGGTTTTGTACAAATGCCTTTTAATTTATTCATAAATGTTTACTTGGAATATATCCCAGAAATAGGATTGCCAAGTTAAAGGGTAGATTAACTTTAATGCCTCCTGAGGCATAGTACCAAATTGTGCTCCAAAAAAATTTACACTTTCTAATGTTATCACTATCAGAAACTGAAAAAAAAAATCTTGCTTTTTGACAGCCTCTGCAGTGTTGGGCTCCTTTTTTATTATTAACTTAAGAAAATTTAAAATGAATTTAATAAGTAATATAGTTCAAACTTCTATGAAGGCTGAACATCCTTTCAAGTATGCTTTGCTCCTTTTAGACAGTACAGCATAGTTATGAAGATTATGAACATGGGTGCTAGGTAGACCTGAATTAAGCAATTTAGTAGCTCTTTTTATTAAAAAAAATTTTATATTTGTTAATGGAATAAAATTATATATATATATATTTATATATATTATAGCTGAGGATGAAACCCAAGGCCTCACACATACCCGGGAAGTGCTCTACCACTGAGGCACAACTCCAGCCCATTTTGTAGCTCTTTGATCTAGAACAAGTTACTTTACTTTTCTAATCCTCACATTCCTCATTGATATATGTAAATCAATAAATATATAAATCAATAAATATATAAATCAATAAATAGTATAAATAGTATGAAATTATTAGTATTCTTATGATTTTTCATTGAGACAAAATATGGAAAGGTAGAACAAAAGTTCACTAAGTTTTAGATATTTTTACATGATTTTGGGTAATGGCATAATGGAATGAAGAAAACACTGGACCGAGAATTTTTTTCATTTTATTTTTAATTTTTTTTTAATCCTTGTAGATGGACAGCATGACTTTATTTTATTTTATGTGGTGATAGGGATTGAACCCAGTGCCTCATATGTGCTAGGGAAGCACCCTGACACTGAGCTACAGCCATAACTCAAGAGTAAGGATTTTTTTAAAGCTAGGATCCTTGTCTTGTCTCTTTATGAACTGAGATATCCTTTTTTTGTTTGTTTGGTGGTGCCAGGGATTGAACTCAGGGCCTTGTGCATGCCAGGGAGGCACTCTATCAAGTGAACTATATCTTCAACCCTGAACTGTGATATCTTAAGCAATATGAACTTAAGTCTATTTATCCATTAACAAATTAATCCACTTATGAGGTGACAGCCATCATGATTTAATCAGTGCCTAAATGCCTCACCTCTGAACCTTGCTGCATCAGGGACATTTCTTTTTTTATATCTTTTTTAATGTTTTTTTTTTAATTTTAAAAAATAAATGCCAGTGGAATGCATTACAATTCTGGGACATTCCTTATCCAAATTATAACAATGATAAATGTGAAACGTTCATCTGTTATTTAAGAAGAATAACTTTACCCTTCTATGGAGTAGATTTTTCTCCCCTTGATCAAACCTGGTATCTCAAGCTACCCAATTTTCTTCCATGGAAGAAAATTGATTTCTCTAACCAGAACTGCTTGGGGACTCAAGACAGTAACCAAGTTAAAATATGGAGTTTACCTGTCCTTAGTAGACTGCAATCTGCCAGGATCTGGAATTTTGATACATCTATGAACTAGTGTAGTCCTTGTAAACAGAAATAACTTCCAGCATATTCACACCTCCTTCCTTAGCTGGGGATTGTCTTTCATTCCTTTGGATGGCTATCTCCAATATGTGCATCTTAAGACAAGTAAATAAGGAAGGAAGGTTGATTTGCTGCTCAGAATAACATGGGGTCAGATTACAACCCTGAGCTATGTGGATTTTGGTTTATTATTTAGGCCATCAGAAACCTTTTAATTGTGACAGCTATACCTTCCCAATTCTAGATTCCCTTCACTATGAATAAAACATTCACTAGTCTGACTACCACTGTGTTGATGTTTGGAATGCTCTCCCAACTATAGGCTTGTAAAGTAGACTTATCTGACCATCCATATGAAAGAGATCTTTCCTTTTTTGTATTGTCTGTCTCACTCACTGTAACCCTAAATTATCAATTATAAGTAATATGTGCTATTTCTGCAAATATATTTTGTATTATGACCATACCGATTTTTTAAAACTACAGTATAGCTTTTTAAATGTTCATATGTCTCTATAAGAGTGTGTATTTGGGTCTGGGGTTGTGGCTCTGTGGTAGAGTGCTCACTGAGCACGCTTGAGGCACTGGATTGATCGTCAGTACCATGTAAAAATAAAGATATTGTGTCTGCCTAAAGCTAAAAAACAAACATTTTTAAAAAACGTGTATATTTTTCAAACCATATTATCCTATCAGGGAAGAAAAAGTTTTTAGGTTTCCTCTATCTCCCTGAAGGCACCCTAGCACAGCATGTGGTAACACTAGGCATTAATGAAGACAAGTAATGAGAAATTAAGTCAGAAGTTGGCCAATTAAATGTAGAGTTTTCCTGGAAATGAGCAGGAATTCCAGATGTGCAGTGTGCCAAAGGTCCTTGAGTCTAGACATGCTTCTGTATCAATGGCTTATATAGATTTATACTAGTATAACCAAGACTTAACATATCTATTCATACTTTACATATCTATATGCTTTTTATACCTTTAATTATTTTTCTTTATGTGGTGCTGAGGATGGAATCCAGGGCCTCACACCTGCTAGGGAAGCACTGCACCCCTGAGCCACAACCCAGCCTCTCTGTAGGGCTTTTAACACTTTCATAGCTTTTCCATTTCTCTCACCAAAAAAAAAAAAAAAAAAAAATCTGCTAGATACTAGAGCAGACAAAATTGTCTCCAATTTGAAAACAGGAAAATCAGACTTAAAATGGAGAGTTATTAGTGATTTACCCAAGGTCAAAACACCAGAACCATGATCTCCCTACTAATTTTTACTTCATTTAAAAAATAATCCCTACATCTTGGTGTACCTGTTTTGAATTGTCCACTCCCAATCCTTGATATATTTGCAATTCTAAAGTTCTGGTACAAGGCAGAAATGGTCTGGATTACCTCTAGAATGAAAATTAGAGTTTTTGAGGTGGGGGAGTTAGAGGTCTACTGTCAAAAGCAGGGACAGGTTAGGTGCTGCTTCGGTTGCCCACGGTATTAAAAAAAATTTTTTTAAAGTGGTTCATGTTCAAAGAACTGAATAGAAACGGAGTAGGACAAAGGTGCTTTGTGGTCATCTGAAAGATGCGAATTGGATAATGTTGTGGTTCAAGGAGAGTTAAAATGGGGGCCGGAAGTTCCCTTCATCAAGAAATCGCAGCAATGCAGGCGGAAGAGGAGGGAACAGTTGACTTTGTTCCGTTTTTTTCTTTTGGGGGGTCGTTTATCTATTTGTTTATTTAATTCTGGCTTTTTGGTACTGGGGATTGAACCCAGGAGCTCTTGACAGGCGAACGACATCCCCAGCCATTATTGCATTTTATGTGTCTCGCTAACTTGCTGAGACTGGGTTTGAACTCTGCCTCCTGCACTCAACTGCCCGAGCCACGTGGGCCACCAAGTCTGGCAGAGTCCAGGCTATTAAATTGGGCTTTGGAGAAGATTAGAGAGATTGCCAGAGAGTTGGAGGCGAAATAATTGGGTCTCAGCAGGAGGGTGGAGGACTGCAAACTAGTAGCCCGTAGGCTACTGAGTGGTTAATGCAGGTAAATTCTGTGCACGTGGTTCCAGTTCACCAGCACTGAGAGCACATTCCGTACCTTTTGTAGCCTTCTCCGTGGCCAGGGACAGTATCCTTCTGCTCTCATTGAATACTGCTGGGAAATCCAGTAATTACTGTTCGGGCAGGAAGGGGTCAAGCTTTGAGGTGAACATTTGCCAACATTCAGAGGCAGCTTGCCACCGCTTCCCACAGCCCAAGGAAGAGAAGAGTACTTAATACCCCCACTTCCTCCAAGTGGAGGCTGACATTTTCTTGCTGCTTCACCCAGCAGGAGGGACTACCTGGGCTTTATTATGACAAAGGGCTTTTAGGATGCAGGAAAGAAGCGACATTTTTCTCTTCCCGCCTCTGCCCCTGAGCCCCACCCCCTACTCATTCCCTGGTCACAAGCCTCCTATTCTTTTGGTGGAACAAAGAAAAGCGCGCTCTGGCTGAAGTTCACCTTGTGTTTTGCCAGCCTAGGGCAGTCAATAAACTGCCATTTGACCTCAGTCTTGCGGGTCAAGGTGAGCAAGCCTTTCCCAGCTGGGCTCCTTTTCGCCTCTGCCCACAGGGCTTATCTGCTTCAGAGTTCCCCAGTGGTAGAGCAGTTAACCCTTACCTGTCAGTTCCTTCTATCCCGGCCCCAAATTCAGAGGTTTAATTGCGAATCCCTGTCTGGATAGCAAAAGTCAGACCTGAAGCCAAGTGCAATACAAGGGGCCACGTGGAGCTGGGAGATAAAGAAAACTGGCTTTACACAGGTAAGGTCTAAATCGTTCTCACTACCTAATGGAGGAAGGGGACCTCCACTGGTCATGGGTTCAAAGAAACTCAGAAGATCGTGTTTCTCAAACTCCAGAGGAGCCAAGGAGAAACCACCTCCAGTAGCTCTCCAGGTATGCGAGCATGTGTTTGATTTGGTTTGTTGTGTACCAGGGATTGAACTCAGAGGTGCTTGACCACTGAGCCACATCCCCAGCCCTATTTTGTATTTTATTTAGAGAAAGGGTCTCACTGAGGTGCTTAGCACCTTGCATTTGCTGAGGCTGGGTTTGAGCTCGCCATCCTTCTGCTTCAGCCTCCAGAGCCACTGGGATTTCAAGTGTGTGCCACTGTGCCCTTCTACTCTCCAGGCTTTTTTTTTTTTTTTTTTTGTGTGTGTGTGTGTGTGTGTGTGTGTGTGTGTGTTTGTTATTTCTCTTTTTCCTGTACTAGGCTCCCTTTTCCACCCACAATCTATAATACTGTACCAGGGGTTCTATTTAATGGAAGGCAGCCAAAATGATGAACAGGATAGCTTTTATTTTTTTGAAATTTCTTATATTTATCTTTTAGTTGTAATTGGATACAATATCTTTATTTCACTTATTTATTTTTATGTGGTGCTGAGGATGGAACCCAGGGTCTCACACGTGCTGAGTCACAATTCCAGCCCAATAGTATAGCTTTAAAAAAGTTTTTTTTTAGTTGCCAATGGACTTTTATTTTAGTTCTTTATATGTGGTGCTGAGAATCAAACCCTTGCCTCACACATGCTAGGCAAGCGCTCGACCACTGAGCCATAACTCCAGCTCAGTATAGCTTTTTTTAAACCGAGGATTGAACCCAAGGCTTTGAACTTCTGATTTCTGATCCTCAGCCTCCAAGCCCCTGGGATTACGGGCATGACCACTGTGCCTGGCAACAGTACAGCATTCCAAGCTTTGAACAAAATGACATTCTAATGTGCAGTTGCACTTGGGTACCAGTAAAGTGAGGAAGAATTATTCAAGGAGGTTAGATTTTTTTCTATAATGAACTGATTCATAGTGTTCCTTTTCTGTTTTTCACTTCTATGTGGTTCATCCTTCATTGAGAATATTGAAAAAATTATCTGATGAACCATATAAACTGAAGCATTATACATCCACTTTGGGGGCGGGCTGGGGTAGTGACTCAGTGGTAGAATGCTCGCCTAACACGTGTGAGGCCCTGGGTTTGATCCTCAGCACCACATGGAAATAAATAAATAAAGGTATTGTGCCCAACTATAACTAAAAAATAAAATATTAAAAAAACCCATACACTTTGGATTCCCTCCCCCACCTTGTGAAAGTACCCTAACCTTCCCATAATTATAATTTCACCTTCCACAAAATCAGAATCAATGCATACCTGCTGCTTCTTTGCTTCCCAAAACATGGAGTGATAAATGTAAGGATGTCTTCAAAGTACTTTGACCTGAAATATATTAAATGTTCACATTTTATTTGCATTTAGTTCTCTATTTTTGTTTTTTGCTGGTTTTTTATTTGCATTTCTGAGGTCCAATCCAGGACCTGGTGCATACTAGGTAAGCCCTCTATCACTGACCTACACCCCAGCCTTATCCTGGATATTAAAAAAACCATTTCTTTAGCAGGGCACAGTGGCTCATTCCTGTAATCCCAGAGATTGGGGAGGCTGAGGCAGTAGGATCCAAGTTCAAGGCCAACCTCACCAACTTAAATGAGATCCTGTCTCAAAGTAAAATAAATGAATAACAGAGGGCTGGAAATGTGAACTAGTGGTAAATGCCCTTCATTCCATACCATGTCCCCCCCCAAAAAAAATGCTTTTAAAGTGTTTTGAGGGGACTGGGGAAATAGCTCAGTTGGTAGAGTGGTTGCCTTAAATGCACAAGGCCCTGGGTTCAGTCCCCAGCAGTATCAAAAAAAAAAGGCACGCAAGTACTGTGCTAGCAAGATGTAAGGAGTGTGGAATGTGAAGCTACTTGACAGAAGTTTTGACTCTCAGCAGATTGTGGAAGAAATTCAAGTATTAACATCTGCTATTTTAGTTGCTATTCAAGCTGATTAAACTGCAATAATATTAGATTTGTTTACTTTATGATTAATTCTTGAAAATTCATTAAAAATAGGAAAGTACAACATAGCAAGAAAAACTATAGAATGATTCCCAGTACCTGTGGTAATTGTATTATTTTTTTATTTGTGGTAATTGTACTATTTCAAAAAGATTTGAAATTTCAAAATATTAAGGCAGAGGTGGCACACTTAAACCTACACAGAAGTTTCAGTTTTTGTTTTGAATAATAAAAAAAAAAAGTTATGCTGAGGATTGAACCCAGGGCCTCCTGCATGAAAGCATGAACTCTACACTGAGCTACACCATGAGCCCCTAAAATTCTCCTTTCAAACTTTATGGATGAGGGAAATATACATACTTCTTGTGGATGAGGTCTTAAATGTGAAGTAGGATGTGCTATGTGGGAAGTGCTTGTATGTTACATTTTATATTAAGGGTGGAAGCCACATGCCTTTAAATCTGCCAGTAAAACATACTTAACTCTTCATAAGATAATTAAATATAGAAAATTCTCTAGGGGGATACTAGAATTTTCCAGTTGTAATTACCAAGAAAATTGAGTTGTAATCTCCTAGCAAAAATCAGGACACTTGGTAAACCTGATTTTGTCTGTCATACCCAAGATAGGGTCTTGGGTTAATCCAGGCTAAGTAATCTGTATGTGGCCAAAGACATGTATTTTTTACCTATGAATTTTTTTCACACCTTTTTTTAAAAAATATTTATTTATTTATTTTTAGTATTTGGTGGACACAACATCTTTGTTGGTATGTGGTGCTGAGGATCGAACCCGGGCCGCACGCATGCCAGGTGAGCGTGCTACCGCTTGAGCCACATCCCCAGCCCTTTTCACACCTTTTTTAAAAATACTTTTTTAGGGCTGGGGATGTGGCTCAAGCAGTAGTGCTCTCACCTGGCATGCGCAGGTCATTGGGTTCGATCCTCAGCACCACATAAATAAAATAAAGATGTTGTGTCCACCGAAAACTAAAAAATAAAATTAAAAAAATACTTTTTTAGTTGTTGATACACTTTTATTTTTATTTACTTATATGTGGTGCTGAGAATCGAACCCAGTGTCTCACACATGTGAGGCAAGTACCCTACCACTGAGCCACAACCGCAGCCCTTTTCAAACCTTTTGAAGTAATTGCCAGCACTGAAAAGTAAGAGACTTCACATAGAAGTCCAGATTCCTGGCTTTGTTGTTGTTGTTGTTGTTTTTTCAAAGAAATCCTGCATATGGATTTCTGCACAAGCCTCTTGCTATATCACATCAGTCAGCTAGAGCTGAGAAGCAGCCGGACTCTCTTTGATGGAGCATATATTTTGTTTTACCATGTTCACCACTATTGTCCCTTGTCTTGCTGAAATTTAGGTTATATTGTTTTTTTTTTATGGCATAGTTAAAAGAAAGGCAGAATATTTCTCAAACCCGTGTATTTCCAAATCGAGAAAGAAAATAGCTAGATATTTCTTTAAACTATGGCTTGGGGGTGCACTAAGGAGCTGCGTTTTGTGTGTGTGTGTGTGTGTGTGTGTGTGTGTGTGTGTGTGTGTGTGTGTGTAAGGGAAGTGTTTTACATATGAACAGCTTCATTCAGTGACCTTATGTGGTGGCTATGGGCACGTTATTTTATGATCCCTGAGATTCTGCAGAGATGGTCTCTAAAGTCTCATCTAACTCTGGCAGAATGAGTTCCCCTTAGATGATTCTTGTGACATTAGTATATTTAGAACCATTTGCCTTAGAAGGTCTGTGTGCGATGATGGATAAATAGTGTTTGTGGAACTGACTAGGCTTCCAAACAAAATACCTGCATCACTATTCCTCCTCAAGAAGCTGCCATAAGCAAAGAACGCCAACATGTTATTGTGTAAGTGGATTTTAACTTCATACCTTTAACACATTTGAATCAGTCACCCAAAGCAGAATTGGCCTCCTTATTTCCCATGGGTGATACTGCCAAGATGATACTGACATGGAAAGATCTATTGGTGGCAATCTATGAAACCTGCATTTGTTGTTGTTGTTATTTAGATAGGACTACCGATTGGTTTTCTTGTCTCTTACTATGTTGAACCAAACTGATGTGAATTTAGAAGAAAATTTAGAAAACTATTTCAAAAATAGGCTAAATTCAGGCTAAGTGTCACTTTGACACTGCAGCCAGAATGAAGTCAGTGTTTGCTGTAAGGACCTGTAGGAAGGTCTGATGGATGAAAAGGATGCTTATTAATTCAGTTATTGAATAAAAGTGTATGAAGACTTTATGACTCTTGAAATATATTGCAACATCACTGTATGGGAGATATAACAAACTATTTATATCTGTCTTAGTCTGCATAGATGGGGAGATTTAGGAGCAGGAATTAGGAATAAATATACCATTTAGAGCTGCTAATTGGGGTGAGGTGCTGGCAAAAATTTGGGGAGATGAAACAGCCATGCCCAGCAACTACCAATAGGACAGAGGATCCTTTTATGAGTTTGGCTGAACAGAAAATATTAGCAAATGCTGCACTGACCATTCTACTTTCAACAGTTAGACTGGAAAACAAACTGCCTACACCCCTCCCCCAAACATCAACCACAGACTTCAATGCCAACTTACTGCTTCCCTTGATAGTTTTTTAAATTTGACTTCCACCTGTGAGAAACTCTGAATGCATTCCCTCCTCTCGGGTTAACTTGCTGTATTCTGGGTCCCTGTGGGGTTATTTCTCACTCCTGTAGGATAGCTGTCTCTTACTTGCGAACAGCAGCCATGATTCCAGGAAAGGAGCGCTGGATTTAGTAAAAGTGCCTTTATGCTTCCTGCCTGCCATTTCCTTTTATAGATAATCTTGGGAAGGTAATTTAACTACTTAACCTTGATTTCTGTTGTAAAGTAGGAATGATTAGACCTGTCTAATAGATTTATTACAATGGAGTAAGGCAATATGAAAGGAGTAGAACAATATCAAGTGAGTTTTAATGCTTCTAATAAAGAATAATTTCATAATTTATAGGTAAACAAAACCAATGCCTTTGTCAGGATTGCCTGCTGTTGCTTATGTGAGGCATGTTGATCATACAGAAGTTAGAATCTCACCTTGATGTATACCTTCAAGGCACTAATTTAAAAAAAAAAATATATATATATATATATATAAAAAATGATTGATAGAGTAGGGGAAGAGAAGGGTGAAGTACTGAAGACCAAATGAGAACAAATTATATTCCATGCTTATATGATTAAGTCAGAATGAATCCCAGTATATATAACTAAAAGTAATTCAAAAGGCCAGAAAAACCCACTTTACCAAGATAGAAGTTATGGACATTCTTTCACTTACTACCTACAGGGCCATTAATATGTGCCAGGTACAGCATTAAGCATTTTTTCTACTACTATTTCTCCAGAGATTATGATCTTAACTACTATGTGTCCCAACCCCCATGCCTGGGATTGAACTCAGGGGCACTGAACCACACCACCAGCCCTTTTTCTGTATTTTAATTTAGAGACAGGGTCTCACTGAGTTCCTTAGGGCCTCTCTTTGATCCTCCTGCCTCAGTCTCCTGAGGCACTGGGATTATAGGCCTTCACCACTACTATGTTATTTTGATATAATATACTGTTTATAAATATAATACACATTCATATATATATGTATAATAAATAGCAAATGACTTGTTTCCTGAAATCAGCTCTGTATTCTGGGTTTGGTGTGTGATTTTTTTTTTAAATACGTGTTTCAAGTAGTTTGGACTGGGATTGAATTATTTGGTAGAAGGTAGAAGAAATAAGGAAATACAATCCACCAGCAGACCTCTGAGGTAGCTGAGAGTCCCGTTCTGATTTCTTTAGTCAAAGAAAGTATCCTGGCTGAGGTTGTGGCTCAGCGGTAGAGCACTTGCCTAACACATGCAAGGCCTGGGTTCGATCCTCAGCACCACATAAAAATACGTAAATAAAGGTATTATGTCCAACCAAAACTAAAAAAAAATAAATATTTAACTATTTAAGAAAGTGTCCTAAACTGTGTACAGTTCACAAGAGTTTTCACAGATGAAAGGTGGGCAGCAATATTTAGAGTAGAATAAATGATAATCCAAACAGATAGCAGAGGGATATAAAGGGGACTTGTAAATGCTTTTGAAAGATAAATCCCTGATGTTCCTAAAGTTTTCATAGATAAAGCGTAGGTTAGGGGATCCTTGGAGATTTTAGTGAGACTTTGCCTCTAAGGTAGATGAATGTGGTCTTGCAGAGAAAGTGATCAACTTGGAATGAAACTGTCTAGATTCAAATTCTGGCTCCACATCTGACCAGCTTTGATATTTGAGTCTTTGGTGCATTTATGAGATGGGATGAATATAGTAACTCTTGCCTTTCAAGAATACTGTAAAGATGTATGAGATTATGGATATGGAAGAACTTTCAATAGTGTAAAATGAAGGAGAGAATATTGCTGTCAACCAGGACCTTTCAATACATAGTAGCCACAGGGCACAGTGGAAAATGGAGGGATCCCCTCTCAGGAGAGGTAAATTGATGGAACACCTACCGCTATCAGGCTTCCATTTGTTTTCTTGGAATATTCCACATTTGTGTGCAAACCTCAGTGGCATGTACTGCTATAGATTATTAGTTAATTTATTTTGCCGTTTGCTTTTTCCCTTCAAACATAATGTCTATTTTTTTTAAATTTTTTCTTAGTTGTAGCTGGACAGCATGCTTTTATTTTGTTTATTTTTATGTGGTGGTAATGATGGAACCCAGTGCCTGGCACATGCTAGGCACGCACTCTGCCACTAAGCCCCAGCCCCAGCCACAAACATAGCCTCTTAAGAGGGTCTTCCCTCCTTTGAAATCTTTTAATTGGCTTCCAACAAAGTGACCTTACAGTTTTCAGCAGCTTATGCCTTGTTTTCCTAATATTTAGGTGGCATTTTTATACCACTTTTGAGAATGTATCCCGAACACATTGATTCAGGCCTGACTGTGATCAGTGATTCATATCTTTGAGATTACGGGCAAGGGTTAAGAGGACAGTGATCATAGAACAAGGGGAGCATGCAGGATCTAAACTCACTGGTTTGGCCTCATGAACATGATATTCTAACCAATTCTTTGCATTTAATTTTAAGCTTTGGGGAACCATATTATAGAATGATATAAAATGTTATATATATCAAAAATATCTTTGAGGTCACCAATTCCAATACAAATGACTGTCTCCAGAGGGGAGGCTGGGATTTGCTTTTAATGGCAGAGTTGGAACTGAAGTTAAGGTTGCCTGATTCCCACTGCAGTATTTCTTATTCTGTTTTCTTTGAATTATCTTTGCATTGTTAAGAACAGAACCACCTCCCATCATCTCATTGTCTGATCTCTAAATCAGACAATGCTCCAAGCAGCATAATGCCAACTCTTCAGTAATCTAGAGATGTCAGAGAGCAGTCAAGGAGTGAGCCAAAAGATCTCTTTTCACAGGCTGTATTTTTTTTTTAACTTCATTGTCGTCCTGGGGATTGAATCCAGGGCCTCATGCATGTTGGGTTATTGCTCTACCTCTGAGCCTTGGCGCCCAGTGGGGTTGTTTTTTTTTTAAAAAAAAAACCCTCTGATCTACTGATGCCAGTTTTGTATAGTTTACAGGCTTAATAGACTTCATCCTAATCTTTAATTTAACCTGACCAAGAAATGATTTCTCTTTTCTCTATATTTTTTTCTGTTGTATACTCCCAGTCAGGTACTGAGGTAGGGACTGCAGTGACTCCTAGGGTGGTTTTGGTCCAGGAGGTATATGATCTTGGATATCCATTTGATCTTCTTTTTTTTTTTTTAGCCGAATCTGTCACTCTTTTGTTTTTTTGAAGGGGTTAAAGTATGTCCTAATATCACAGATTTCTTTCTAAAGTAAGGTAAATGCTTCTATTGAAGGGACAGAGGAAGTAAGGCATGGAAGATAGCAGGAAACAGTTTTATTTGGCTGCAGCCAGGTTCAGAGGGTATAGCCTTTTCTGTAATCAATCAGTCCCCTGAACCCCAAGTTCAGGGAGTTTCAGAGTTTTATCCCCAGCATGTAAGAGGAGGGTCTCAGAAGTTCACAGTCTGCAGAAGTTCACATAAAAGCAGCTTTTTCTTTCACTGTTCTGGGCAAGTTAACTCTTCAAGGACAGCACCTGAGAAGGAGGGAGCCATTTTTCCCCTTTCTCCCCTGCCCCCAGCTGTTACCATGGAGCCAAATGGGTAACATTTGTACAAACTACTATACTGGATAAATATTTTTGAAAAACTAGTAAAGCACCTGGAGTGCTGGTTTCTTCCTGGCCAGTGGCCAAGTCAAACAGGGCAACAGGAAAATAGGAAGTTTATCTACATTGAACTCTTCTGCTGAGGGTGGTAAAATCAGCCATGGTAAAAATTTCTGGAGAAACCCAGTTAAGATTTTTCGTGGAGGATGTGGTGCCACTGCACTTCAGTTAAGTGTTGAAATGTCTCCATATATCTGCTCAGATCATCTGCAAATTCGCCTTAATTTTATTTGGTCTGTTTTAGATATTTTTGGGAAAATGAGTTATCTTTCCATGTAATGCCATGGGGGATATGGTTTCATTACCAGTTGGACTAGCATGTGTTGAGCCATGCTCTATATTAGGAAAGGCTGGGTTCAGAGGAAGTTTTGGGTCTTCATTATTTTGGTCTGTTATTGTCTATATATAAGGTGTCCTGCAATAAATTATTGAGATATCAGAGTTTCACCTTTCATTAATCCCCCATGGTGATTAAATGGGTGGCAACTATAGACAGATGGGGGTGTGGATGGAGGAGGTGCTTGTTTGAGGGCGGGACTTTGGGCCTTTTGTGGGAGCTGTGTTCCCTCCATTTTCTTGCTGTCCATTTTGTTGCCTTACCCTTCCAGTATGGATTTTCCATTCAGGACTGGACTAGTCTCACTCCCTATACTGAGACCTCTGAACATGTGAGTCTGAAAATAAGCTTTTTCTCTTCTAATTATTTGCAGTGAAAAAGGCTGTCTAAAACAGGTTCTCCTTGGGTTTAGGACTGGGGAGTTTGGGAGAGGGTTGCTTTTAACTCCTTAGGTTGGGAGATTTCTTTCTTTCTTTTTTTTTTTTTTTGGTCCATGCTGGGGATTGAACCCAGGCCTGTGCATACGAGGCAAGCACTGTACCAACTGAGCTATATCCCCAGCGTGGAGTTTGTTTTTGCTACCGTGGAATGAACTCAGGTGCACTGAGCCATATCCCCAGCCATTTTTCGTATTGTATTTAGAGCCAGGGTCTCGCCGAGTCGCTTAATGTCCCAGCCCTAGGTTAAGGAGATTTGAAAGATGGGGGGATGAGTAAGGATTCCAACTAACATTTTTTTGGAAGTCCGGTCCGCCGGGTCCGCTGCGGCGTGGCGGGTCGAAGATGGGCGATGAGTAAGGATTTCAACTAACATTTTTTTGGAATTCCGGGTCCACCATGGCCACTGCAGGGCTGAGGCGGGTGGGGGTTGGAGGGCTGGGGCCGGTGGGGGCTGGAGGGCTGGGGCGGATAGGGGCTGCAGGACTGGGGGCTGCCGGGCTGGGGGGCTTCGGGGCTGGGGGGCTGCCGGGCTGGGGGACTGCTGCTGATAGGCTGTGGCGGGTTGGGTTGGGTCGGGCAGGCTGTGGGGGAGGTGCAGCCGTGGGGGAGGTGCATCGAACCTGATTCGTGATTTTCCTTCCCTCTGGCAATTGAAAAATAGTATAATGGTTTAGGCTGCATCCAGTGGCCATTTTTTCTCCATCTCCTAGCATATATTCAGGCCTGGCAATGTTCCAGAAGAAATTAGCCTCCTATTGTTGAGTCTTGAGATCAAATTATTTTCTTTCTTTTACTTTTTAAATTTTTTTCAGTCGTAGAGGGACACAATCCCTTAATTTTGTTTATTTTTTGCGGTGACCCAAGGCCTCATGTTAGGCAAGTGCTCCGCCACTTAGCTACAACCCCAGCCCTCTTTTCTTTTCTTTATTTTATTTTTATATTGGGGATTTAACTCAGGGGTATTTTACCACTGAGCAGGGTCCCCAGGCCTATTTTGTATTTGAGACAGCATCTCACTTTTTCCTTATAGCCTTGAAGTTGCAGAGTGGCTTTGAACTCAGGATCCAACTGCATTAGCCTCCCTGGCCGCCGGGATTACAGCCATGCCTCACTGCCCCTGACTCCTTTTTATTTTTTTATTTTGAGACAGGACCTCTCTAAGTTATAGTAGCCTCATCTCAGACATATGTGTCATTACTAAATGCCGAATCCAGAGACCTCTTTGTCTTTGTCAATGGGAGATACTGAAGTCCTGTTTCTTTCCTTTTAATTTTTTTTTTCTTATCAGCTCGGTGAGACCCTGTCTATAAAAAAAAAAATACAAAATAGGGCTGCAGTATTGCTCAGTGGTTCAGTGCCCCTGAGTTCAATACCTGGTACCAAAAAAAAAAAAGGATTATTATTTTTATATAAAACTCATTGGATTTGCTTAAAACAGCTGCTTTAAATTCTCCATCCAAGAATTCACTCATTCTGGTTATTAAGAACAGTTCCTGGGATGGGGTTGTGGCTTGGCGGTAGAGCGCTTGCCTATCACCTGTGAGACACTGGGTTCAATCCTTAGACATAACACCTTTGTTTTATTTTTATATGGTGCTATCTGCAACTAAAAGTATTTTTTTAAAAAGAATAGTTCTTGGGGACGGTGGCTTTAGCTCAGGGGTAAAGTGCTTGCCTAGTACTTGTGAGGCACTGTGTGTGATTCTCAGCGCCACAAAATAATTAAAGAAATACAATTAAGTTATTGTGTCAATTTACAACTAAAAAAGGGATATTTTCAAACAGTTTAATATACAAAAAAAAAAAATTTGCCCCACCAGTCTGAACAACTAATTCTATGAATGGAAGAGAGAATCCGTAAAGGGTGGATTTAGAAAAGTGTCTGTAAGAAAAAGAATGTTTGGCCTGTTTCTCAGATAGTTTCATTGGTAGACATTTTTGCATCCATGTTTTTTAAAGTTTTTTTAGTTGTAGTTGGACACAGTAACTTTATTTTATTTATTTACTTTTATGTGGTCCTGAGGATGGAACCCAGTGCTTCATAGCGATCTACCACTGAGCCACAACTCCAGCCATTGTATTCGTATTTTAACATTAACAATGTTAATCATGGTGCCAGATACAAGAAAATCAATTGACCTGTGCATATTAAAATATGACTAACAGTTCAGCGGTTTAATATGTGTGTATTATGTTGGATTTTTATTTTCATTTTAGTTTTGCAGATGGTTTTCTATAACATAGTTTTTACTAAGTCTACGTGTGAATGATTTGAAAATTACAGAATAAGGTACAATTGTAGTGTATTTAATAATCTGTCGACCAAAGCAAAAAAAATGGTAGCTCATTTTAACCATTAGGTGAGGTAATGATTATTGTAACATTATCTGTTCATTGAAGGATTAAATCTTTCTTCTAGTCTTCATAATCTGGTTTATTTATGTTCCATTCTAGAAATTCTAAGCAATTTGAGTCTGAGGTCACTTCTGCTGTGCCGCCACTAGATGGCAGCCTAAGTCTAGTTTTACTGTGTTGCTATTTTCCTCTTAGTGTTAGCTGACCCAAACTGTTTTTGCCCAATTTTGCAGTTCTTGCTGTGCGCTGGCTGTGGGCCCAGCGCTGGGTGTGTGGCCGTTCAACAGTTCAATGGTTCTACGGTTCAGCAAGAACTGGAAGATGACCCAAAAATTGTAGTCCCTCTCAGCACGGCTCTCCGTGGACCTCAGGTAAGCCCAGTGGCTCAGGCCACAGGTATTAACATCAGGGAGGACCTTTGGGGACTGTGCTTGGCACTGGGTTTCATCAAGGCTGTTCTCGTGCTGGGTTTTAGGTGTCAGGCAGAAAATTTTTTTCCTTTCCCCAAGCAAAAGGCATCTCTTTGCAATCTGCTTGGGGGAGGGAATGACTCAGGCAACCCTTTTCTTCCTGCTTTATTCAAAATAATTACACTACCCATGTGATTCTGCATCATGTACATGGCCAGTGCCTCACACATGCCAGGGAAGCACTCTACCACTGAGCCCTCCTGGCTTTATTTTTAAGAGAATCAAACTATTTCTACTTAGACAACCTCTCGGCTTCAAATGTATATGCATTTAATATAAATCTAGGGACAACTAACAAGTTTGAGAAAAGAGAGAAACTCAAATTAATGTTATAATGCAGGGGTTGTTATCATGGACTTCATTTGTGGAAAATGTAAAACCATTTATTTATTTATTTGGTACCAGGGATTGAACCCAGGGGTGATTAACCCCTGAGCCACATTCTTCAGCTCTTTTTACTTTTTATTTAGAGACAGGGTCTCACTGAGTTGCTTAATGCCTTGCTTTTGCTGACGCTGTCTTTGAACTCCTGCCTGAGTCTCCTGAGCCACTAGGATTACAGTGTGTGCCACAGGGACCAGCTTGTTCTTTTCTTTCTTTCTTTTTTATGAATGGGTATTAAATTTTGTTTAATCATTTTTCTTCAGTTGATATAATCATGAAATTTTCTTGTTTAACCAATTAATGTGATAAATTACATTAAGGTTTTATACCATATCTTTCTGGAGTATCCTTTCTTTTTATAAGTTGACATCTATATAATATGAAACTCACCTTTCAACTCTTTTAAAGTGTATAATCCAGTGCCATTTAGCACAATCACATTTTTGTGCAACCATTAACTCCATCAGGTTCCAAATGTTTTCATCACCACAAAAGGAATCCCATACCAGGTAGAAAGTTAGTCCCTATTTTTTTAAAAGTCCCTACTTTCTGTCTCTCTGGATTTGGCTATAGTTTTCCTTTCTTGATGTCACTGAGCCTCTATAAAACAGTTTCTTTAAATCGATTATACAAGAGTTCAACAATACTGGTTACTATCTGGTTCATTTCTGGTTCCTTATTTTGATTATTAGGTGACAGCATTGTTCCCTGACCGTTCATAATGATTTTTGGCATTCCTCATTATTTGTGCATTTCAAGGATTCAGTATTCATTCCAGTCTTTGGAACCTGGCTTGGTTTGTGCTTATCTTTTCAGAAATTCTCAGCAGGCTGCTGCTTTTCTTTGTTTCCCATAACCATTTCACCACTATATAGCAGCCTAAGCCCCTGATTATCTTTAGTTTGGCAGAGAGGCACGCAGAAACACAAGTACCTCCCAGTGGGCACAGGTGTCTCCTTGATGCTAGAGCAAGTGTAGTTTCCTTCTGTGACGACTGGCTTTGGGATCATTGTAGTGCCCAAGGTTGGGGGAGGGATGGTGGAGGCAGTCCCTTGGCTAATGAGATTGATGCTCTTGTACCTGAGTCCCACAGCCACTAGGACATATGCAGTTATGGGAGTCTTCTGCCCCAATTTGGGGAATGGTGGTACTGACAATTCCTTGACTGCCTGGCTAATGCAGTTCCACTGGCTCATTCCATGTGTGCCAGCTTGAGTGCAGGGGTTGTGGGGCCCAGTCTAATGCTAGGTTTCTCTAGGGTGGCCTGGGGCCATGTTTTAATTTTAATCCCTGGACTTATTTCCTTCAACTTTCCCCAAGCAAGAAACATATCCCAGTACAGTTGTTGGAGTTCAGTTCTACCCTATGATCTCTATTCCTTTCCAGTACCTCATAGATTAGGGGCAGCCAAATATAGCAGCCTTTCTTCTTGAGGTATATTCTGGGGAGATTGAAGTGGAAATAGAAGTTCTAAGGTCTGAATTAGAACAAGATATATTCCATGCTTGTATAATTATGTCAAAATGGCTTCTACTGTCATTATATAACTAAAAAGAACCAATTTTTTATGTATGTCTCATAAATTCTAAGCAGACTTATATTAAGCCTATGGCGGTCACTTCCCCTGTTTTTCCACTAGATGGCACCATAAGTCCATGTTTGCTGTAAATCCACTCTTCCTGTTATTGCTGACCCAAACCAGTTTTGCCCAGATCTGCAGTTAGTGCTGTTGTTCATCATGAACTGAAAATCTATCTGCAAGTCTCTCCTAAAAGATGTATTTTGTTGCTTTGATTGACATTTGCTTTATAGTGAAGTTGAGCCCCTTTAGATATATCCACTGGCTATTTGTCTCTTTTTTGAAAAATATCTATATTCAGTTCCTTTCCTTTTTTTTTTTTTTTTTTGTGTGTGTGTGTGTGTGTGTATGTGTGTTTGTGTATGTGGTGCTGGGGATTGAACCCAGGGCCTTGTGCATGCGAGGCAAGCACTCTACCAACTGAGCTATATTATATCCTCAGCCCCTCTTTGCCTACTTTTTATTTGGGTTATTTGCTGTATTTATTTATTTTTTTCTGTCAAATTATAGGACTTTCTCTTATATTTTATATATTAATAGTTTGTATAGGTATCTACACAGAGTTTTGCTTATTATGTAGATTGTCCCCTTTTGTGACTTTTCACTCTTGAATCTTTCCTTTGCTGTGAGAAAACTTTTTAGTTTGATATAGTCTCACTTGACCATTTTTCTTTTCTTTTCTTTTCTGTGCTTTTAGTGTCATCTAAAAATCATCACCAAAGCCACTGTCATGAAGCTTCTGTTTTCTCTAGGAGTTACAGTTCCATGTCTTACATTTAATTTCTAAATCTATTTTGAGTTCATGTTCTTGGTATAGTATAAGATATGGGTACAATTTTATTCTTTTGCATATGGACATCCAGTTTTCCCCAGGAAAATTTCCTTTCCCTATCATGTATTCTTGGACCCTTGTCAAAATCAGTTGATCATACTGAATGGCATTATTTTCAAGGTCCCTACTGTTTCATTGGTTTGTATATCTATATGTATGCCATTACAATACTCTTTTTTTTTTTTTTGATACTAGGAATTGAACCCAGAGGCACTTAACCACTGAGCCACATCCCCAGCCCTTTTTTATATTTTATTGAGACTAGGTTTCACTAAGTTTATGAGGCCTACTTTGTACTTCTAATCCTCCCCCCTCAGCCTCCCGAGTCTACTGTGATTACAGGTGTATGCCTCTGCACCCAGTTACTCTTAATTATTATAGTTTCATAATATGTTTAGAAATCATGGAATATGAAGTTTCCAGTTTTGTTCTTTTTTCAAAACTGTTATGGATATTCAGGGGCCTTCATGATTCCATATGAATTGCGCAATTGTTTTTGCTATTTTCATTAAAAAACAATACCTTTGTTATTCTGACAGGTGTTACAGTGAATGTATAGAACACTTGGAGTCTGGACATTTTATTTATTTATTTTGAATTTTTAATATTTATTTTTCAGTTTTTGGCGGACACAACATCTTTTTCTTTTTTTTTTGTATGTGGTGCTGAGGATCGAACCTGGGCCGCACACATGCCAGGCGAGCTCGCTACTGCTTGAGCCACATCCCCAGCCCCAAGTCTGGACATTTTAATAAGCATTTGAATCACCACAGTTATTTTTAGCTGGTTTGTGTTATGACAACACAATACCTGAGGCTGGGAGTTATCCAAAAAGAAATCCTTGGGGCAGTGGTTGTAGCTCAGTGGTAAACAGCTTGCCTAGCACATGTGAGGCACTGGGTTCAATCCTCAGCATCCCATAAAAATAAATAAATAAATAAAATAAAGGTATTGTGTCCATCTATTCATATTTTAAAAATTAAAAAAATCCTTTGCTTGTGACTGTAGCTCAGTGGTAGAGCGCCCACCTCGCACATGTGAAGCATTGGGTTCCATCCTTAGCACCACATAAAAATAAATATATTGTGTCCATTTACAACTAAAAAACATTTGAAAAAAAATCCTTTAGCTCACTGTTTTGGAGTAGGGAGGTTCAAGATCATGATGCTAGCATTTACTAGTATGGACCTCATGCAGCATCAACTCATGGCAGAGGAGAGGAGAAACAGCTAAGTGCTGAAGGACATACATGTAGAATAGACACCAAGAGAAAGGGCCAGTCTCAGTATGTAGCAGCCTCTTCTTTTTCATTTTTTTATTTATTTTTTTTTAGAGAGAATTTTTTAATATTTATTTTTTCGTTTTCGTTGGACACAACATCTTTGTGTGTGTGTGTGTGCTGAGGATCTAACCCAGTGCACCATGCATGCCAGGCGAGTGCGCTGCCGCTTGAGCCACATCCTCAGCCCTGTAGCAGCCTCTTCTTGTAATCCATTTCTGTAAGAACTAATCCAATCTTTTAAGAACAGCGTCATTAATTT
Organism: Urocitellus parryii; assembly: GCF_045843805.1. Classification (NCBI taxonomy): domain Eukaryota; kingdom Metazoa; phylum Chordata; class Mammalia; order Rodentia; family Sciuridae; genus Urocitellus; species Urocitellus parryii. The sequence goes on from NC_135547.1 coordinate 78,408,757, forward strand.
TTTTCTGTGCTTTATTTTATTTCTGCTACAATCTTTATTTTTTCCTTTCTACCAATGTTTTCTTATTGTACAAATAAGTACACCACCTATATGTATAGATGTTTAGATGGGTGGTGAACTTAAGACACTTCTTCCAGATGTACGTCTATAAACTTATCTCTCCCTACTGATTTTTGCACATCCCATAAATTTTGCCGTATTGCTTTTTTTTTTTTTTCAATTTTTCATTTGTTTCAAGATATATTCTAGTTTCCCTTTTGATTTCTTCTTTGACTCATTCATTCTGGAGTGTATTGTTTGATTTTTCTATATATTTGTGAATTCTCCAGTTTTCCTTAATGCACTTGACTTTCAATTTCATTGTGTTGTGGTTTGAAAAGAGAATTGGTATGATTTTGATCTTGTGTTCTCACACGTTATCTACTTTTAGTATTGGAACTTTTAGTATATTAATCATAGTTGTCTTATTATTTATCTGAAAATTCTAGTATGTTTATGATGTCTGCATTTGATTCTGATGGTTGCTCATTTTAGGGTAAGGTCCAGCAAAAAAAAAAAAAAAAAAAAAAAAAAAAAATCCCCAGCTCTAGTACCAGCAAACTGTTTTAGAAAAATGAGCTGCTGTTTTCAAGTCCATCTCCAAGCTTGGGAATAGGGCTCTCTTACCAGTAATCTGTGTTTGTAAATCTTTATTCAGCATTCCCCTGGGTCTTTAAAACTTTGGAAAATTGTAGTAAAATAAACATAGCATTAAATTTGTCATTGTAACCATTTTATGTATACACCATTAAGTTCCTAATACCTGCCTATAGTTATGGCCTCTGATAGACCCAGCCTGATTATCTTTTCACGAGGCCATGAAAAGCTAATTTCGGCTTTACTAAAATAGCAGCCCTCTCTGAAACTTTAGTGCCACCTCATCAGTCTTGGCCTTCCCTGGCCAGATAAGGACCTCTCTGAGGCTCTAATGACCTTCATAAATTCTGATGTTAGGACCAGCAAAAATGTAAACTAACAATTTTGTTATCTGTAACCCCCCTTTGTGTAACTTTCTGGGCTATAAAACTGGGCTGCAGGAAAACTGCAGGGCTGTCTTGTTCCTGAGGTTTTGGGTTGGGAGAGGCAGCCAGAGAGGCAGCCCAGCCAGTCGAAATAATAAGCTTGCTTTAATTTGATTTTAATTGGAGTCAGTGGTGTTTTCTTGCGTCCTGGTCTAACAGCTTCATTTTATACCCAGAAGTTACACAGTGGAGCAGTAGTGGAAGTCATGTCTTCTGATTCTATATTTAGGTTCTTCACTAAACCAGAGTGTTTTTTTTTTTCTTCTTTTAGACTCACTGACCAATGTGGAAAATTAACCTAATAACATCTTTGGAACAGATCTTAATACAGATCAGCCCATTTGTGGATGAACAGGTAAAGGCAGAACCACTATGTAAAATGTATAAGTAGTTGAGAGTTTTTTTCTTCTTTTTTTTTTTTTTTCTTTATTTTTGTGTGTGTGTAGACCCAGACATTGAACCCAGGGCCTTGCACATGCCAGGTTAAGTGCTCTATCACTGATTCCCATCCACAGCCCTTGCTGGGGGATATTTGTAAAGAAATAGAATATAGTATAAATGATAAAATGGTAGAATTCTCGTGATAGAAAGGATATTCTACAAGTCAGCTAGTCAGAAACTCTTTGTAGATACGGACATGGAAGGGGTTAATATACAAACTATTCAAATATCTAAAATATAGGAGTAAGTCCTGTAATTTGACAGATATGCCTATTCCCATTGCTCTCTGGATCATTGAGGCTCTTTGCTTCCCACATTTTTTGGTCTTATAGATGCTTCTTGGTGTCCTTGACCAAAGTAACTGAACATGTAAGAAATGAGACCTCAAATCCTAACCCTGTAGGATGATCAGAGTATTTTAAAAGTTAGAAGAGTTTAAGTAATCAGTGTGGTGAGTAAGGGACACTGAATGAGACATTGTCACAAGGTAATAAAAGTTTCAAAACCAGAACATTTTATTTAACAGTGAACAGACAGTTTAAACAGTTGAAACAGTTCTCCAGTTCCTATAAGTTTGTATAATAAGGGTTACTTAGGATTGCTTTTGGGTGCTCATCCTGTCTGAGCAAGATTTTTCAAGCTTCTAAACAAAAGACCTGACAGAAGAGGTCTTACACACCTGTAGGCCAGCCCAGGTGTCTTGGTTTCACTTTAAAGGATGTAGATGAAGCCATTTCCTTTAGAAAGGGTTTGTTGGGCAGCTTCATTAACATTATAAAAGTAGGTGTGGGGAGTGGGGTATTTTTTGCTTTTTCTTATTTAATGAATAGTGCTCAGGAATGCAGGAACTGCATTTCCACATTCCTGTAGCTGTCCCCCACCCCCCACCTAAAGAGAGAAGTGTTGCTGAGTCAGGCTGATGCCACACTTTAAAAGTGAGCATTATTATTATTTCAGCTATATCTAACTAAAAATGTACATAGTCAAAGCTAGAAAATGTCACTCCCAAATTCCTTTTAATATTGCTCCCTCCACCATTTATCTATTTCCTTTTCCATTTATGGGTATCAGTGCTGACTTGCCATGTAAATAAAGTCCACCTCCTTCACAACAGCAAATTTTGGTTAAGGAAACCATCAGGGGTCACATTAATTCAATGAGGCCAGGACCTAGTAATGCTCCCAAGCCAATTCAGAACAAATGGAGGCTGCCCTTAGACACAGGTTTGACCTTTTCCTTCACTCTTCCTCCTGTCCCACCCTCTGTGAGTGATTTAAAAATGGAAAAGGCCAAAACCTAGCCAGGCATGCATTTAGAGGATTATTTGTTATTTTTTTATTTTTGGTATTTTTCCTCCAATTTTTTTTTCCAATTTTTATTGTTCTTAAAACTTAAAGCAAGCCAAGTAAAAATTTAAGCTCTTCTCATCTACTGACAATATTCTGCCATAACAAGCCCTTCCTGAGTATGGAGAATTGCTCCAGGAAAAATCATGTCTCCATCTACATTTTACTCATGTGCTATCTGAGGACTCTTTCTGAAAGAAATCTATTAGGGGATGTACATGCATGAGCATGTTAGGGGTAAAGATTTGAAAACAGACAAATTCATTCAAAACCAGTTGTCTGGGTGGTTCCCCAAGGTATAGATACCAATGAGACTGGGGTTTGGGAATTAGATGGCTCTCATCTCTCCTCTCCAGCAGTGGTCATAATCATTTTACATGAGGCATGGGCAAGGAAAATGAAGTAGCTTCTATAGTAGAGGGTACCAGCAACTTAAGGAATACGCTCATTAACAGAACCCAGCTACCTGCTCATCATAGTGGCCAGAATGGTAGAAGAGGTGTTGGGGAGGAATAAAACTACACAATGTTATTTATTTGGGGACTTAGCCATGCCCTTAACCAGAAAACATGCCAGAAGCAAAGTTTAAGAAATCCTCTGGAAAGGCAAGCATCTTGTCTAATGTCTGGGCCAACCTAAGGACCTTACATCCAATAGGCGCCCATATATACTTGTAAATGGATAAATAAATGAGGAAAATGAATCAATATTGATTGTCCATTCTCAAAGAATTCACAGTCTTTCAGTCAAGCTCTTTTTTGTTTTCTGAGATTTAACATAGTGGCTTGACAAAATAGATACATCTGTTTGATACAAAGAGTTATCAGTTCCTTTATGGGTTTTTTTATTGTACCTCCAAATCACATTAAGTGTGTTTTTAACACATCTATTTCATTTAGTATTTTAGCATCATTTTCAGTGATATGTCTGAATGAAAAAACAGAAAGCCCATAATAAAGTGTTATTCCCATTGTACCAAGCATGCCAATGAGAAGTTAATCTACTTAGTTGTTCCTTCTCAGTGTCTTCCATATCACAACTGTTTGATAAGTTTTTTTCAAGTAAAAAAGAACCGTAGTCTCTTATTAAATGTGTTCTTGTGTTTCCACTATACTATTGAGATAAAGAGTGCATTTTGGTTTAGGTGTTTAAAAATGTCCTCGTTTTACTGAGCACTTAAAAACAATACTTTATTCAGTTTTAATACATTTTTACTAAATATGGTAAATTTGAAAATCCTTTTTTATTGCTCATGTGTCTTCCTGTTTCTGAGCCAAGCAATGAGCAAATATTTCTAAAAACCATTGTTTTCATTTTTATTCTCCTTTTGAGTCACTTAATTGTAGTAAACATTCTATGTTTGTTTAATTAATTCATTAAGTTCAAACTGTGAGCCCTGTTATCAGTCTTCAGGCTTTAAAGGAGGTCGACAGCCAGTGTCTTTGGCTCTTTCCCAGAAGTAGGAAAAATGTCTTTATTTTACTTTTTCATGTTACATTGAAGGAATCTTGCCCTTTTTTTTCTGTGTTTTCTCAAATCTCCAAGGCAAGTTAATGGGTCTTCTGAACCAGACCTCCTTACTAATTCATTGAACACAATCCCTTGCAGTGATCAGACACTGAAATATTATTTATTTAATAATCAAAGAGGTGTTGTCTATATGGTGCTGTGATTAGTGACCTAATGTCCTTCATACTAGGTCCATTCACTTCACTTATCTTTTGGACCTAGAGTGGCACATTCCACATAAAAGATGCTTTACTTGTCAGATTAATTAGACAGGTAAGCCGTTTTCTTTCACTCCTTTACTGTCTCTGAGCCAGGCCAGGGTGGTTCTAATTCATGTCCATCATCAGCATCCAATCAATATTTAAGAAACTGGGTGGAAAAATCACATACTTGCTTTTCAGAAAATGTTTTCCCACCTTTTCCACTGAACCAGGTGGCAAGTGTAGATGGGATTTTATCCCTCTACTTAGCTCAGCATTTAGCATACTGCCTTATACAAATCTATTTTCTCCATTTTCATCATTGTATAAGCTTAGGAGTGAGTGGTTACAAGACCCTTTGGTCTGAATATCACATTTGTTATTTCATTTTCTCCTGTGAGTACTCCATAATGATAAAATGATTTTGCTATTCTAAGGGATACGATTCTGAACCTCACAGAAAGTAATCACTGATTACTGATTAAGCCAACATTTAACTCCTCTCTGAAGAGAGCTGTAGGCTTTATAAATATATACACAGATCTCTGTTTCAGGTTCATTAATAAAAATAATGAATTTTTGTACCCCACTTGCTATCTCTGGGAATAAGACAAATAAGCAATATAATCATTATTAATTCAAAAGATATTGCTTATGCATGTTTGGCAGTTTAAAAATTATAAATTCAGACTATACGTAATTTCTTCTGCTACCAAGGACAGAATAAAGATCTTTGCATCTCAGTGCCAAGCAAGAACACTGGAACCTAACAGATGATTACCATCCATTCTTGCATTCATCAGGCATTGAATGCCTTACATATGATGTTAAGTGTTAAATAACTAATAGTCCTTGGATTTTGAAAATTTATTAGAATAGTATAACAATTTTATAAACTTGGCATGGAGCACCAAATTGGAAAATCAATAGCTATACTTATATGGTGTTCTAGAGTTCACAAAATGCCAACATATTTCCTTATTCTCAGCTCTGGGCACAAAGAAATATGGTAAATCTTTCTTCAGTGCCCATAACACTGGATAAGATAGTAGACAATTAATGTTTATCCACTATTTCATTATTTAAACCCTTGGTTGTATAATTATATTTTTAAGCCAGGGTCTCACTGTGTTGCTCAGGCTGGCCTTGAGTGCCTGGGTTTAAGTGATCCACCTGTTTTAGGTTCCTGAATGCTGGTACTACAGGAACATGCCACCTGGCCTGGGTTTTATAATTATACCACCCTTCTCATTGTGGGTCAAGCATACACAATGAGAATTGTGTAAAGACAATGCTTATTTTATAAATAAGTTGTTTCATTCATATAGAAACCATCTTCTTTTCAGAGTGCTTTATAGTTTAAAGAATGCACTCATCATATTCATTAGCCTGTCCTCTAACCTGGGAAAATAGACTGGCATTGGTTTAAGATGACCTCAATAATAAATTAAGTATCATCTCATTTCTCATACCTGAATAGCATAGAGCATTAATGTTCCCCTAATTACATGGGAGAATTAATCATGGATACCATGGACCCAAAACAATAGCTAGTATGGAAGAGGCAGTTCATTCATAAACAGGTAGCCTATTAATATTTGCATAGTGCTTCAGTTTACAGAGGACTTTAATATGCACTTCCTTTATGAAAATTTTAGTTCAGCGAAAATATATTTTGTCCTACTTTGGTATCTTTGATACAAAGAGTTATCCGTTCATTTATAGTTTTTTTATTACACCTCCAAATCACATTAAGTGTGTTTTGGAACACAACTAGAGTTCTTGGTACATTTTAAGTAAGGACAATTTCTTGGTACTGAGGATTGAATCCAGGGTCACTTAACCACTGAGCCACATCCCCAGCCCTTTTTATTTATTTATTTGTCTGTCTGTTTATTTAGGGACAGGGTCTCAGTTGCTAAGGCTGGCTTTGAACTTGTAATCTTCCTTCCTCAGCCTTCTGAGCCACTGGGATCATCACCTGGTTGGTGATGACAATTTATTAATCACTTGTATTTGGAGTATATTTTGTAGATTAAGAGGAGTTTCCGTGTTTTTTCTGTTCTCTGAAGTACTGTATTTTTATTCAGAATCATCAAAGCAGTGGAAACACATTGACCTGATATTCAAATTATTCGTTTATTGAAAACTTATGTCTACATAGGATTGTATTCTTTTGACAAAGCACTTGTTGATTCATCCCCAGCTTTTCTTTTTATTTTGAGACAGGGTCTCACTAAGTTGCTGAGGCTGGCCTGGAACTTATGATCCAGCTGTCTCAGCGTCCTGAAGAGCTGGGATTACAGGTCTAAGCCACCGTTCCTGGCTTCTTTTATTTAATCTTTGTATCTACGGTGCATCTCATGTAGAATGCATACAATAAGTAATGAACATTACTTCATCAACACGGAAACTTAAAGTTCTCATGTGCTTAATAGTTTACAAGGCACATTCTTATATTTTTCTTCATGTCACCTGGATGTGATCATGAATAAGCCCCTGCATACTTAGTAGCACAGGGATAGGCATAGAGAAGGAAATTAATATTATTCAGACATATTCTCAGGCATTTGCATCAGGAATTGGTAAACTATGGGCTAGCAGGCCAAATCCACTTGACCTGCAAGCTAAGAATGGTTTTTACCTTTTAAGGAATATAGAAGAGGCCCATGAAATCTAAAATATTCACAATTAGACCCCTTACAGAAAAATCATAATGACCCCTGATTTACACAATGCTTTACAACTTAACATTGTACTTTGAAATATCAGCTGTGCATGATTGCCAGTCCATTATGAATGCGTACATGTTCTTTTTTCTCTTGTGAATTACAGTGCATTTATACATATTATCAATCATTTAAATCAGTTTTCCTCATAAAAGGGAGAGGGGTCAAGGAGAAGATTAAATAGTTCCAAATTCTCTCATCTTTAAGACTAGAGGTATAGGTCAAACCCAGGAGTAGGTTTGACAGAGTCCACCAAATTCTTTGGCCACTACTATGAGTAGGGAGTTCAGATCTCACTCTGTCTCAGGCCTAATCACCCCTTTCAAGGATATTACTAGAAATTCCAAACCCCAAGAATCCTGCTCACCCAAGGTCAAAGCAGGAAGGTGATGCTGGCTGGTAGTTCTCAGAAGGCTGTCACATCTGGGTGTCCTCTCTAGATAGCCTTGCACTTTCTCTCCATTTTCTCATCAAACTAGGGCTTGTGAGTTAAGGAGAACTGAAATATAGTGTCTATATGGAAGCTTGCTACTGAATGATGTAACAAAAGGCAGACTACATATTGACTGGAAGTAGATGTGAAGAGAAATGGAGGGTTAAATCTTAATGAATGGCTTCAAAATGGGCTCAAGATTGGCCTATGCATAATACTGTCACTCTAAAGATATGTTCCTTTAAGGTAAATGGCAACATCAAAAAGTACATCTCAAAATAATCAGGCTTTCATGCAAATAAGAGATCTGGAAGGGAGTATTGAAAATGTCCCAATAGTGAGCAGAATAGCAATAGAAAAAGATTTGTGGTTTAGGGTCCTCATCTTGGTGTTTTCCCCAGTGTTGAGGTTTCTGTCCTTCCTGAGTTCCAGATCAGAAACCTGGAATCTCCCGTTTCCAGGTTTTATTCTTGAGGGATCTGTTTCTCTTAGGCCTTCCGTCCATGTAGGGAGGCTTGAATCCTTGCTCTTATTTGGGTGTGGGGTCTTCCACCCGTGGGTCTTAAATCCTCAAACTAAGACCTTGGTCTTATGTCAGACTTGAGACTTCCATCTATCTTGAGACATGGGCTTTTCATCTTAGTCCTGAGTCTCAAGTTTCAAACCACCTGTCTTCCACTTTGGGGCTTCTACCTTTTGTCCATCTTTTGGGTTTTAACTTCAGTCTGGATTCCAGGACCATATTTTGGTATTGGATCATCTCACAGGGCAGCTTGGCACAAGGAACAGCTCTGCAATGCTGATTTTGATAGCTGACATTCTGAACCTATTAGAAAAGGGTTAGGAAGCCCCTCTGCCACACATAGCAAGCATGCACACATATGCACATAGCCAAGAGAGGATTACATGAAGTCAGAGAGAGGGAAACATAGACTCACAAAGAGGCTGAAATACTCAAAAGGTGAGTAGAAAAGGAAAAAGTAGAGAGGACACACAAGCAAACAGAGTAATGCTGAAATAGAAAATCACAAACAAAGAGACACTGAGGTATACACAGGAGCGAAAAGAGAGAAAATAGCACTAGAGAGGCAGAGAGGAAATATAACAAAGAGAAATGTGAGATAAGGAGCAGAATGGACGCCAGAATCAGAAAAAGGTGAATTGTCCAACTTACAAAAAGGAGAGAAGGTAACAAATACCAAGTACACCAAGACAAAAAGACAAATACATAGTGCACCAAGACAAAAAGCAAGGTAGGCACAATAAGAAAAGGGCAAAAAAGCACAAAACATATGACCTCAAAGAGGAAAAAAGGAAGAAAAGAAAGAAAGAAAGAAAGATAGATAGATAGATAGATAGATCGATCTAAGAGAGCGAAGAGCAATAGCAAGCAAACAAAAACTAGAGAGATCCATTTAAGACAGTGCATAGACCACACTTAGGAACAAAAAGAGAAAGTGAGACAAGGCACACACAGAAGAAATTAGCAAGAGAAACATGGAGCTGATTCAGACACTACTCAAGTTAGAGAAGAAAGAGCAAGGAAGAAATAGACAAGCAAAGAAATGCACACTTAGGAGCGAAAGAGATAAACAAAGGCAGACCATCACAGGAGGAGACTAAGAAGGACTAGAGACGAGACACAGAGAGGGACATAAGAGGCACAAAATCTAAAAAAAAAAAAAAAAAAAAAAAGGAAAGGTGCTGTTAATTATGAAAAGCAATTCTTTGTACCAGTGCTACTTATATTACTACTAACAATAATAATGAGTTTGTTAGCTTAAGGATTTCTTACATAGAACCAAAACATGCCAACTCTGCCTGCCCACAGAGTGCTAGTGGTCACTTATATTGTGTAAAAGGAATCTGTGAAACTATTGGCATTAATTTTTATTTGCCGTCAGCCAGTCATTGTACTCTAAGTACTTCACATTCATAATTTCTTTAACCCTGGCAAACAGAAATCTAATCAAAGACTCTCACTTGCCAGTGGTCATACTCTTAAAGAAGTAGCAGAAAGGACTTAAACAGAAGGTCCCTCTTAACATTCTGCTACAATTAACTATTTGCTAAGATTTCCCTAAGAACTAAAGAAGATGTCACAGATGAGTGAATATTTTCATAAAGGGCCCTTGGATAGCGCAAAATCCTTTCATTTTATAGCTTCACCTTTCCCCATCCATTTAGAAAACAGACTTCTCATATCCTTCACAATGACAATAGATGCTTCCAAATCTGTCTTTTATTTTTTTTTCTTTTCCTTTCTTGTTAGAGATTGAACCCAGGGACGCTTAATCACTGAGCTACATCACCTTTTTGTTTTGAGACAAGGTCTCCTTTAGTTGGTGAGGCTGGCTTACAACTTAAGATTCTCCTGCCTCAGCCTCCAGGGCCACTGGGCTTATAGGCGTGGGACACTGCACCTTACCCAGGTTTCTCTTTACACTAAATCCTAACTCAGATTCTCTCCCAAATGGAGATGAGAAAGGGCCAGGCTTTCATCAGAAAGCATTACCTGTCTTTTAGGCTTTCAATATTTAAACCTTTAAGAATGGCAGAACACCTGAACATTTAAGATATACAATAAGGCAAGTAGAGGCTAAATCCCCCTCTGTGATCCAACGGGTAAGTAGTTAACAGTGAATTCAGTTGGTAATATAGGGCACTGGTCATCTTCCCATCTCAGATTCGGCCCTGTTTCCATCCAATATTAATTCCCTGCAAACAGCCGTTCATTCTGGGGCAATACTTACAGGATTGCAACCCCAACAGCTTACTTAATTCTGCTGTTCTGAAATGCTAGTGTCAGGCATGTTGATCTTCAGATAGAAAACTTGGCTCCTTTTGATGTCTTCTCATTTCTTTATCCTGATGATGATCCAGCTCTCTGTACTGCTTTTGGGAAGGATAATGGTTTGTCAGATATTATCAATCGAGAGCTTAAAAAAAAAGAGAGAGAGAAAGAGACCATGTAAATGTCATAGAAGCATAAGTGTGCTACAGTATTCATATTTGTGAACTCTAAAAAATATATTCACAGAGTTTAGAAACTCATGAAGTTTAAGCTTTTAGGCCCTTTAGGACAGAACTAATACAGAAGAGGAAATGGGAAAACGTCTTGTCCACCATCACTTTATGAGCCATTGAAGACACTATCATTAGTCATAGCCTTGTCTCTTTAGTTGAAGACTAGAATCCTGTTTAGAATGAGAATCAGCTAGGAAGGTGTCCCTTCCAATGATTCATAACCAAGATCACAAAAAGATAGAGATAAAAAGAGAATAGGGTCTGAAAATTGAAGGGCCAAATTAGTTGTATTAAAGTATCTTGGCTCAGGACTACCAATAGAAAGCAATAGAGCAATATTTCAAAAACTCATATGACATTGATCTCTGAGATAAAGGTGAGTCACTCTGGGACTCACACTCTCCAAATAAAAAAGATGAGTATAGGGTACTGGCCCTAAGGATTCTGAGTGTAATAGATCTTCCTAGGCTTTCCAACAAGTTGCTAGTAACTTTCTAAATCCTTGGGTTTTTCTACTCAATTATAACATTTCAAGGGCTCCTTCCATGAAAACATCTCATTGAATTTATAGGGTACCCACTCTTTATGAATAATGCTGGACAACACCTTTACCATTAGGATTACTGTACTGAATGGTGACCTTCATTTCCCAACCCTTCCCCTTAAACCTTCCCATCCATCTACTGACCTAGAGAGTGTAGGGTCCTGGTTCTGTAGATGCTGCCCAATGTGAGATAACCCTATACCATTTTTGGTCAGATTTCCAGTTGTACTTATTATTAGTCTTCTGCCAATCCGCATGCATAGCATATAGAGATACAGTTCTCTTTTATCTTCTCAAACCGCTGATTGTGTGTTACATCCTTGAAGTCTGTGAATGCCTGGCACAGTTCCCCTGTAAAGCTTCAAAGGAGATTTTGGGGACCACATGGAACAGAATGATTTGCTTAGGAGATCAGTGTTGTTGCAGTGGTAGTTGTTGTCCATGTTCTCCTAAAAGAAAGACCAATTTGAAAATTTAGTTGTAGGCCTCTTCCACATCCTGCAGTTCTATCCTAAACTGGTTCATGCAGCATGGTAACTTCTTCACCTCATTACTTTCACCAATCTGACACACTGTTGCCTCCTGTTTGTACCAAAGCAGGAAAATAAATACAATTTCTGTGAAAAGCTAACTTCACTGTTTTTGAGAAAAACAAGATCAAAATTAAGAATATTATGCTTTGAGGGATAGCTTACCCATCTTGATGTGCGGTGGTTGTCTTTGAGTCTTCACTCTCCTATCTGGACCCAGGAAAGAATCTTAGTAAAATCTCCCGACCCAGGGTTGTTGCCCAGTGGCAGTGAGCTTTTCCCCTGGAGGATCCTCATGCCCCATCTCCACCTGGGGATCGTCAAAGGGAAAAGGTCACTAACACTGCAAAGCAACAAGCCTGTTCTTCTGAGGAACATCTAGAGAAGAAAAGAAAAAAAAAAGAAATTATTAATTATTAAAACAAGTAGACTAATAAAGTCTGTCCTGATTGGTAACTAGCAACTGAGTTAAACCATGTCTACTCTTTTCCTTGCACAGATTGAAGGATGAACACTTCTAGCTGTTTAGAGCTCTTTACCTCCCTGGATTGATCAGTCTAGCAGCATGAGAATTGTTCTATTCATCCCAACACTGTTCTGCATACTTCCCCTCATTTCCAAGAGCAATCTAGAGCTGAATAATTATCAAATTCACAGAGTCTGCTTTATTCTCCAGTGTCTATTAATGAGCAATCCTCTGGAATGTGAGTGGTAAATGCTCTTGTTTGTGTTCTCATTGGAAATATAATGGATGTCAAGAAATTTAAAAGTTGAAACCAATGGAAGGAGAAGCCAAGGCTTTCTCAACCAAGAGATGAAGCCACTTAGATAAGGCACTATTGTTAAGATTCAGTAACCCTCACCTATCAAAGTGCCTGCCTGTCTTCTAGCTTTGCAGTGTTCACCTCTTTTAAGAGACTTCCAACTTCTTAAAAGGAGGATGTGGCAGTGACAAGGGAATCAAATAGGCCTGCTAAGGAACAGATCTGATACAGATAAAATTGATCCTATCCATAGGCAACTCCTGAGAATTTAACACTGATTGGCCCAAAGGAAGATGGGAATTTAAAACACTTTATTAATTTTAATAATAATTTTAAAGCCTTTTAATCTGAAGGCAGCTACTTCATTGACCAACTAGGAACTGATTAAAAGTGGCTCCTTGGCCAACTAGGAGCTGATGAAAAGTGGTTCCTGTTCTGTTTTTTATACAAAGAGCTGCAGAAAGTGAAAGCCCTTAAAGCCGAAGCAGAAATCTACCAATGATAAATTCCCCTAACTACCTTTTTCTTCAGGTGGCCTGCAAGCTCTCTGCCCAGGTTACCTGGAGCTTGTCCAGACTCTCAAAAGGGAAGGTCTGCTGAATGTGTAGCTTCTTTCAGCTGCTTGCAGTCCTCAAATCTCACATGCTCTGAGTGTCCTTGAGAAGAAAGAAAGGGCTCAGTAGGCTACCAAAACTGGTTTTAAATAAAAATTGCAGGGGTTGGGGGACTAGGAAGTATAACATGAAGCATTAGACAGACCTATCTGTACTTTCTAGTACCCCACTAATGAGAGTAGGATTAATGGATCCCAGCTGAAATTCATTTATGCACTATGTATTTATGGTTTCTGGAAGGAAACAAATACTGGTTTCCTCCCATATTCTGACTCTCTCCCTCACTGCAGTACAACTAGTAGGTTATTATTAGCACTATCATGTCTAAAATACCTTGCTATTTTGTTGGGTTGCCAATGTAGTACGGCTTGAGCATCAAAGCCCCCTAGTTTTGTTTGTTACTATAGTAATGACATAGTTCAGGACCATTCCTTTCCCCCTAAAGGGGGAATGTGAGGCCAGAGAAAGTGGTTACATTCTGGAACTGGTACAGAATAAACATTTCACTAGGGTTCAATATTCATTGATGAGAATTTTGAGACTCCTCTGTCATCTTCTATGCTCTACAGAACTTCCATAATGATTTGCTCATTTGTGCCTTCTCTTTGGTTTTGTTATTCATTCCAGTACTTGGCACAATGAATATCTATTAAAATAAAACAAGGATTATCTCAATATTGAGAATGGCTACATTTTTAGAACATCTCTTCTTATAGTTGCTAGAGATTTTTCTTAGGGGCAGAGATTATTTCAAGCAATGAATTGGAATACAACTCCAAGATTTACCTTTCGATGTTCTCTAGCAGTCATCAGTGTGGCCATATAAAAGGTGTTATTCTTCCTCTTGAGTCATGTACAGAACCAGCTCCAAATTCATTCCTTTGAAACAAATTCCACTGATAGTTATAATCATACATTGATAATGATAATTTGATTATTTCCAGAGCTGAATGAAAAATATTTCATAAGCCTAGACCAGTGTTTCTCAAATTGGGGTGATAAGAACTCTGGGGTTTGTGGCTATATTCTTTTTTAGTGGGGGTTGTGGCTCTATTCTCATGGATCCCCAAGTTCTATATGAGTTGTATGAAACATGTTTTTAATAATGGTAACTTGAAATATGAAAACATGTTTACATTTTAAGGAACTTTTCTTAAGTCAGTGTTCCATCAAACACATTCTTTAGGATTTCAGGAAATTTTGCTCCTTTAAGGGCAGGGTGGGCAAGGTTTCCTCATCTAGTACACAAGAACATGGACAAGCATAATCATCTACATAAAAGCCCACAAATAGGGGCATTAAACACCCCCACTGTACTGCAAAGGGGTCTAAGAGTAAGATCTTATTCATATGGGATGAGCCACATACTGTTATGTACATTAAAGTCAAAGAGGCAGTTATTACAAATATGTACACCTTGACTGTTCAAATATAGGGATCTTCTGCAGTGGGCACTCCCTGCTGAAAGGGAATGGCAGAAACTTCCAGAGTGGCTTCCTGCTCTAGTACATGGTATTTCTTTCTGAAGCATGGCTTTAGTGTGAGAAACAATGGCAAAGACCATGTTTCAAAAAAAATCAAGACTATTTTATTATTTACTTACTTATCTGTATGTGTGTGTGTGTGTGTTATCCCCAGTCAGCCAATGTTATTAGGATGGGTGGATGGAGCTCACACACCACAAAAAAAAAAAAAAAAAAAATCAAATTTTATGTGAAAGAATATATTTTCATTGTGTATAAAGATATATATATATACACACACACACATACATACAAGGTGACTTGAGAAATAGAAAAGAGGCTTATTAGACCCTGACTTTTCTATAGGGTAGCATTTAAGAGAAAGAAAATAGAATAGGGAAATTATTATTTTAATAGCTACAAAGCAGTACTTACAGTATTGTAAACATCCAGAATCTCTTCTTACAGCTGTCCAAAGAGGTGGTAGTGCAAACTGCATTCACATGGGCAGATCTTTTGACATTCTTCTCAGAGTAATAGTATTCTTTATCAGTGACTAGGAGGAACTGCTGTTGTGATGACTTCTTATTTGCTTCAGAAGTTTCATATTAATATATTTAGTCACCACTCTGTATACTAGAGGCTGGGATATTGTTTTTACTAGGCAGCCATCTCACTGTTGAAGTTTATGCTCAGAAAAATGATTAGATCTTGGCCCCTCATTTCTAAGATAAGTCCTCACTCTAGGGTGCTTTTTCAAACTACTTTTAATTAGTAGCAGAATTAAACAGTGCATTTTATATAATAATCTAATGAGGTGGCCTTTAATTTTCAAAAGCTCCTCAGCACATATCCTCTTATTTAATCCTTCTATGGCAATCCTGAGCTGGTGCTCAAGATGAAGAAATTTAAGAATTAAAAGGCTCAGGTAGTTTTTGTAAAAGTGCTTGGTGCTAAAGCCCAAAGATTGGCTTTAAAATGGTAGTAAGAAAGATACTGGTCTTAAGAGTTGTATTCTGGTACTCCTTTTTAAATACTAAAATAGCAAGAGTCAAAGTGGTCTGTCCACAGACTCATTGTACAACTGCCACATAAAAAAGAGAATATGGGTGTTGTTGGGGTTTTTTGTTGTTGTTGTTTTCTGGTTTGTTTGCTTTGTTTTGCAATGCTGGGGATTGAACCCCAGAAGTACTCTACCACTGAGCTACATCCTAGCCCTTTTTATTGATTTTATTTTATTTTTTATTCTGAAATAGGGTCTCACTAAGTTGTCCAGGCTGGCCTGGAATTTTCAATCTTCCTGCCTCAGCCTCTTGCATCGCTGGGATTACAGGCATATGCCACTGCTCCCAGCAAGGAGATTTATTAACCAGGAAATTTGCTCTGGAAGGAAGAATGTAGAGCAATGTTAATCTTCCTTCCTAGGGAGACAATTTTCA
Source organism: Urocitellus parryii (assembly GCF_045843805.1). Classification (NCBI taxonomy): domain Eukaryota; kingdom Metazoa; phylum Chordata; class Mammalia; order Rodentia; family Sciuridae; genus Urocitellus; species Urocitellus parryii. The sequence goes on from NC_135547.1 coordinate 78,424,857, forward strand.
ATTATTACGATATAATGAAAACCCTATATCAAGGGTGGCAATCCAGCTCCCTGAGCCTGATTTGCCTTGAATATTTTACACAGTAAAGAAGTAACAAAGATGGGCAGGAGGAGTTCTTATCCCCAGAATGCGCCCATAATTGGAATTGTGATAATTAACAAATGCCAGGGCCTTGGGCAGGTAAAGGCTCATCCACCTAGTTCAGGCCTGATTTTAATAGTTAGTGCTGCACAAATGTATCAAATGGTAGCAAGATCTTGGACTGATGGGGAGAAAATTGGGACAATCAGTCCTGTGTTCTTTAAGGACACAGAAGGGGCTATGGATAATTAGCACTACTCAGAAGCAATGCAAAGGAAGTGGGAGGGGTCTGGGTCTAATGGGCAGGACCAAGGAAATTGCAACTGAAGTGGGTAGGCCAAGGACATCTGGGATTGTTAAGAGAGGGCCTTGCCCAGTCAACATTACTCAGTAAAGAAGTGAATGGGGCAGAGGAGGGTAATGGGGAGAAAGGGAGCACAATCTTATCTAATGGCTGGACTGTGAGCATTAGTAGTCCATAAGATGGGTCTAGGGGCAGACAGGAGGCAGGGCTTGTATGAAGAGTAAGTCAATGGTTACTTGGGATTTCATGTTTTAAGGTAAAAGGAGTGGAAGTATGGGCCATTCACTGTTTGATGTACAAGTACATGGCATACTGTGATGTTTATACTTTATTATGCTATGGGTCACTGGGGTCAGGGTGCTTGCTTAACAAGGCCAGGGAGGAAATATAACTAGTGATGATTGCCATTGTGCTTCTTAACAGTCCCCAGATAAGTTTCAGGGAAGGAAAAAAAAAACATTAATAATTTCCATTGTGCCCATAACAGTCTCAGTAGACATTTTGGGTGGTCAGCAGCCCCTGCAGTAATGCAAATGGGGTGTAAGAACATAGGATTCTACCCGTGTATAATTGCAAATATTCACATTGAAGGTCCAAAGGACCTTAGTTGGTCAGCACCACTGATGTATATAATGATGGTGCAGTGGTCTTACCTAATGATCAGTACTTTCTCTATTATTATTATTATTGTTTTTGTTATCATTGCACATTAATTATGCAAGACTTGGTTATGAATAGTATGCCTCAGCAGCAATCAGATCGTAGTAATAAGAACTTAAGGTCCTTTCTACTACACAGGTCCACAAACAGACATAATTATGTACGTTAATATTTGCAAGAGAAGAGCTGATTCATAGTAAATGTCTCCCTGATGGAAGGGGATATGAGGAGATGAAATCCTAGTATTAACATACGCTGAGGTCCAAATGAAGTGGGACTGAATAAAAGTATCTCTCTGCTCTAAAGCAAGGAGAGCTCAAGGGTTCTACATAAGACGTGCATAGATAGAGCATTTTCTTTGTGCATGGGAACTTTCTAAGATAGTCAAGTAGTGGATACTTGTTTTGGGCTAAAAGTGCCAAGGAAGTAGGTGGGATCCATTTCTAGTGCACAGAACAGTAGCAAATGCAATTATACATATTAAAGGTCCAAAAGAAAAGGACCTTGCTTGATCAGCAGGCCCTTCTGTACTGCAAAGGATAGGTAAATGGGTATGATCTTAGTCTATAAAGACAAAAAATAAAATTCAATTACGTTTATTAATGGTCCACTAGGAGGCACAGTGGAGTATCCCCTGAGAAAGAGCAAAGGGAATACAACGATCCTAGATGTAATAGGGTTGTGGTCAACTGCATGTATGCCCAACTGCATGTCCAGGTGTAGAGGTCTTAAGCAGTGGGCATCACTTATTAAAAGGCCGAGAAGTCAGAGGTTAAGGTATCCTTCTCTAGTGCCCAAGAACCCAGTAAAATGCAATTCTGTGTATTAACAGGCCAAGAAAGGAGACCCAGAGGTCACAAACTTTGGTATATACAAATTGATGGTATAAGAGTAAGACCTTTGTTAAATATGATGAACCATGCCACAATTATGTATATTAATGCCCAAGGGACGTAGTTGTGATAAATCAAAACTACATACTTTACACAAAGATTTTAAAGTAGTAGACACTCCCTCCTGATAAGCAAAGAGACTGAGGGGAAGACTGTCCAGTAACATGTGGAAGCCAGGAGAAGAAGCCTCAGTGATCAGTACTACTACTGTACTGCAAGAGGGTCTGAGAGTAGGATCTTATTCAAATGGGATGAGCCAAGTGCAGTTATGCACATTAATGTCAAAGGTGCAGGACTGGTTAGTATAATTGTGCACCTTGATTCTCCATATCTATGGGTATTATGGAGTGGCCACTCCCTGTTAGCAGGAAAAGGCAGATGGAAGGGAAAGGAGGGATAGGGCAGGGAAGGTAAGGTTGGCTCCCTTGTGTAATTCACAGGAATCTAGCCAAGTATAAACACGCACAAAACAGGCCAAGAATAAAGGCCTTGGAATTCAGCACCCCTGCTCTATGACCAAAAGGGCCTGAGAGTAGAATATTCTTTATACCTTTATTTATTGTGTGGTGCTGAGGATTGAACCTAGTGCCTCACATGTGCTATAGGCAAGCACTGTGCCACTGAGCTATACGCCCAGCCCAACAGAGTAGGAACTGTTGGGAGAAGGCTTGTCTGGGACACAGAAACCCAGAGAAATATCACCCATATAACAGGCCAAGAATAGGGGCCTTAGAGACCAGCACCCCTTGCTGTATTGCAAAAGGCATCTAGAGTACAATCTTATTCAAATAGATAAACCAAGTGTGGTTATATTCATGGTTCAGGTGCATGGTTTGGTTATTACAATTATACACCTTGACTGTCCAAATACAAGGATTTTTATAGAGTGATCTTCACGAGTGGAAGTAAGATAGAAATTGGGGGAAGGCTTGTCTGGGATACAGAAACCCAGAAAATATCATCACCCATTTAACAGGCCAAGGCCATATAGGTGCCTTAAAGATCAGCACCCCTTGATTTACTGCAAAAGGGGTCTGAGAGTAGGATCTTATTCAAATGGGATGAACCACATGGAGTTATGCACCTTAATGTCAAAGGTGCATGACTGGTTAGTATAGTTGTGCACCCTGACTGTGCAAATATAAAGATCTTAGGGAGTAGTCATTTCTACTGGAAGGGAAAGGAGGAGGGAGAAGGGCAGAGTGGGGAAGGTTTCCTCATCTAGTACACAAGAACATGGACAAGCATAATCATCCACATAAAAGCCCACAAATAGGGGCATTAGAGATAAACACCCCCACTGTACTGCAAAGGGGTCTAAGAGTAAGATCTTATTCATATGGGATGAGCCACATACTGTTTGTACATTAAAGTCAAAGAGGCAGTTATTACAAATATGTACACCTTGACTGTTCAAATATAGGGATCTTCTGCAGTGGGCACTCCCTGCTGAAAGGGAATGGCAGAAACTTCCTGAGTGGCTTCCTGTCTAGTCCATAGAAACCTGGACAAATCTAGTTATGCATACCAGCAGGCCACAAAATGGAGCCTTAATGGCCAACACCACTGCTGTACTTAAAAGAAAGTATAAAAGGGAAGGATCCTAAGGCAATTTTCATTATGTACATTAATAGTTTTTGAAAATGGTCCTCAAGTGAACAGTACCTTATGCAGTAAGCCAAAGAAGGTGTGAAGGGTCACAGAAAGAACGCTAACTTGAAGGACCATATACATATATCTATAGTCTCAGGACAAGGGCTTTATGTTGGTCAGCACCCTGATCCAAAAGGCATAGTTTTGGACATCTGGGAATGTGTACAGAACAAGGAAGACTGTACACATTAACTGTGCTAGTTTAAGGGTCTTACATAGTAGGCACCTCCAGCTGCAATGTAAATAGTATGTGGGGTCTTTACCTGGTGCATATTACTGGAGCAAAATTAAGTATGAACATTTAATAGAGTAAATCTTGGCTACTTAGAAGCCTCCCCACAGTGATGCCATGAAGCAAAGAAATGGAATCTTACGTAACATTGGAGGCTTAGAATACTGTTAATTATGCACATTTTTTTAAGTAATATAAAAACACTCCCTGCTGTTATGCCAAGGAGGGAGGTATAATTGAATAGGGCCCTAGGGCAGTTTTGCTCTTTCAAAAGTGAAAGACTTCTGGTACTCACAGCCCCTGCTATATAATAAATCCCAGAAGTCCAGACTTTAGCTTACTGGGACAGACCAGGATCAACTGGAAATAAATTAGCCCTCCCAAGAAAAGGATCCTTCCATTCCTTGCTTTAAATATAAAGGAAGTGAGGAATTAAAGGGTGGGACCATTAGCATTGGAATTTTGCCTATTCATAGTCCCCAAAGGTAAAAAATTAACAAGTGACTTTGATCAGAAAGACATAATTGTGGTCAGTTACCATGGTTCACATTATCTATTCTAATGCAAAGGTCTCAAGTTAAGGTAGGTCTTCCACTGCTGAATTCCAGAAATTTTCTCTGGCACAGGAAGAGGGGAAAACCCATTCACATATATTAACTGTACAAAGGAAGGGGCCTTACTAGGTCCACTCTCTGCCCCAATGCTAATAGGGTGTGAGGAGATGGAATCTTTAGTTTATGGAACCACAATTTTAATTGTGCACTTTGTCAGTCCAAAGTCGCCCCTGCAGTAATGCAGAGGGAGCCTGAGAGGATGGGATCCCAAATTTACAGAAAACTGCAGTTTTGTATAAGAGTTTCAGAAGGGGCTTTAGGTAATCAGCACCCTCTTTATTTAAGCAAAGATCTTAATATCAAAGATTTTGTTATAATCAACTAGGATTGTGCACATAAACTGTCCTAGTACAGAGGTCTTGAGTAGTAAGAATCCCCTGCTGAAATAAAGGGAGTAGACAGAGCTAGTGCTCAAATGTAGTGATGGACATCATGGATGATCACTGGAGGTGAATAGCACATGTTACAGTGTACAAGGAGGACACAGTGGCCCTTTCCAATGGACAAGGCTCTGGAAAACTACAGCTGTGTAAATTAATTAACTGCGAAAGAGCTGCACTTTTAATAATCTGCTCTTTCTAGCAGTATCCCAGAAAATCTAATGGGATGGGAATCCACTTTCATTGTGCTAGACCCCAGATAGAGTGTTACTCCTCAGCAGTAATGGCATCAAGAGGGGACATCTTAAACAAATATATAGGAGCAGAGGCAATGATGTTTTTATATATCTTACTGATCAATGCAATGTATTTGGTAGTCTGCTCAACGAACCAGCAATGAAAAGAGTATAGGTGGCTGTTTTAGGTAGGACCAAAAACAATTATGACCATACCCATTAATATTCCAAGGAAAGGTTGTTTGAGAATGAGACTGACTACTGGGGCAATCTCAACAATAGTTTCTCCTTCCTTAACATAGGGGGCTGAGAAGGTGAGGAGTAACTTCAATTATGGTCAATCATTCTCTGATATGAAGCTCTTGATTAATTAATTAATTAACATTTCCCATCTTTATAGGGTCAGGGACTCTTTGTTATGGGACCCGTGGACAAAGGGGACTGGGTGCATCAAGTTCGTGACAGGGGCAGTCAGCACTGAAAATGAATACTGCTAAGGGTAGAGGGTCTCAGTCTTAACAAAATGAACAATGGCGCGCCCAGCTCAATCCATGAAGATGGAGGTTGCTTTACCGCAGAAACTGGGCTGGGGTTGGGAGATGAAGGTGCTGGGACAGGGGCAGGGGCTGGGCCTGGGGGGTGGATGGGGCTGGGGGCTGGGCCTGGGGGGGAAGGGGGTTGGGGCTGGGGGGAAGGGGGCTGGGGCTGGGGCTGGGGCTGGGCTGGGGCTGGGGCTGGGGCGGGGCTGGGGCTGGGACTGGGACTGGACAGGGGCTGTGGGGGTTCCGGCCAGAAGGGACTAGCGAGATATGGGGGTCAGGCCGGAAGGGAGTTGGGAGATTGGGGGGTTGGGACTTCCTCAGGGCCGGAACTGGGGCGGGGCCTGGGGCTATATATAGGTTGGCGTTGTGGCGGCCTCGCACCAGTCTGCCCGCCAGCTCACGAGCTCGCCAGTTCGTGAGCTCTGTTAAGTGGCAGTGGCAATAGGGTAGGACTAGGTATAGCTGGCAGCAGGATGGGGACGAGTTGGGTCATCAGAAAACCATAGAAGATGGAAATGTGGGCATTAATACTCCAATTTTCTGCCAGATAGTTATTAATTAGTGCAGCATCATGAATGGGAAGAATCAAGGCCTGTCCTAGTGTAGACCTTCTTTTTTGTTTATGTTTTTAAAACTTTTTATTTATTTCACCTGCTTCTGAGATTCGGAAACTGAGGGCCCAAGGCAGATCCCCAGAGCCCTGTGGAGCCTTGCGAGCAGAGCTTCGAGAGCGCCTGCCATGAGCAGATCGCCAAGTAGTCTAGCCACGTGCTAGGCATACTGTGCTGGGGGAGCGTGCTACCGCTGAGCCCAGGAAAACAAGAGCAAATACTCCTTTTTTACTATTCTTTTTTTCTTAGAAAAACAGCAAATTAAAATCTGACTTTGAATCTTTTTAGGAAATTATGATATGATAACCTGCAAACTCTGAAGAACCTACAATGAAAACTCATTAAAGGTAAGTAAGATGAAATCTCCAGATGAAGCCTCTTTTTAAGTTTTTTACTATTCCTGTCCAATGCGACAGATTTTAGGGAAGGAGTTTTTAAGCTATTGTTTTTTAAAAAACAAATTTTTAAAATGCCAAATAATGTGACTAAAATGAAATCTACAAATGCAGATTCTAAATACTCACTTGTATTAACTTTGTAAGTTTTTTACTATTCCTGTCCAATGCGACAGTTTTAAGGGAAGGAGTTTTTAAGTTATTGTTTAAACAAACAACAAATTTTTAAAATGCCAAATAATGTGACTAAAATGAAATGTACAAATGAAGCCTGTAAATAATTACTTGTTTTAACTTTTCAAGTTTTTTACTATTCCTGTCCAATGCGACAGGTTTAAGGGAAGGAGTTTTTAAGCTATTGTTTTAAAAAATAAACAGCAAATTTTTTAAATGCCAAATAATCTGACTAAAATGAAATCTACAAATGAAGTCTTAGTTTATAAGCTATAGTTTAAAAAAAAAGAAAACAGCAAATATTTTAAATGCCAAATAATCTGACTAAAATGAAATCTACAAATGAAGTCTTAGTTTATAAGCTATAGTTTAAAAAAAAAAGAAAACAGCAAATATTTTAAATGCCAAATAATCTGACTTTGAATCTCTTTAGGAAAGTATGATAGGAGAACCTGCAAACTCTGAAGAACCTACAATGAAAACTCATTAAAGCTAAGTAAAATGAAATCTACAGATGAAGCCTCTAAATACTCACTTCTTATTTAAATTCAAACACTAGCAAGCCACACAGACTTCTCACTGAAATCAAAATCTGACCCCAGCATCAGCCATGAGGTAGTGTTCCTGTTGAGGAATGCAGGGGTTTCTCTTCCAACACTTGTTGCTCAATGACCATCTAAGATCCATTTTGGTCCTTGACCTTGTCCACACCAGACAAACCTGGCCACAGTGCAGGTTAGACCAGTGGCCAAGGAGTAGATTAGTCTTTGGCCATCACAATAAAACAGGAATTCATCCTGCCCATCCTGATTTCTTTCCAATACTTCAAGGAGCCATGCTGAAATGGAGCCAAAGAGCATAAGTGTAGAGAGACACACATAAGGTAAGTGTCCTTGAAAGGTCCATCAGCACAGCCTTTCCAATTCTTTTGCCCAAGTCTAATTCAATCATATGCTTCAATTGGCTGTGTGCAATTAAATTCCACTTGCATTTCCAATTGGTTAGGTCCTGGAGCAATCCAGCACTGCCAAACCATTTTTCTCTCTGGCAGCATAAGGAAGCAAAGCCATCTTAATGCAGCAGGACCACCTCTGCAAAAACCACTTTAGATTGTATCAACCAAAACCCTGCCATGTCAACAATGTAACAAACTTCCTGTTAGCAACCAGGTAAGCCCCCTGCAGCAAAATCCACCCTGAAATCCATGTGAAATCCACCTGACAAAAACAAAGCCGGAAGTACTTTTATACTTTTGCAGAGGCTTTATTAGCCATCTTTTGGAATAGCAAAATGAATCACCACCATGCTACTTCAGAACAAAGACTTGCCACGTCATGTGGCCTTCCCGCCACTTGAGAAAAGTGGATCCGCCATCTTGTGCAGTTCAAGAAGGCAACGCCAAGCTACACAATGCAGCAATTTTCAAATCCGCCATTTTGAGCCCTGCCCCAGCTTTCTCGCCCTCCACTTTCACCTACAGAAAGGTCGAGCACCAAAATCGATGGAGCACCAAAATCGGTATACCTCATGCAAAGCACATGACTGTCGCTCTGCAGGGGGGTAGGGTGTGGCATCCATTCTGCCTCCCAATATATTTAGCACAATTGACGGGACCTCAGCCCACACATGCAGCGAGGCCAACATGGCGCCCACAGCCAGCGTGCGTGCCCGCATGCCGGCTCAAAGATCTCACACACCAACACAACCGGATCATTCAAGTACTGCAATAACCCACAACATCAGCACATTTTGACCCATAACGTTCTGAATGGAAGATGAAAACAAAAATGGAAGCAGGTATCCGCGGCCCCGATGAGCCAACCAAAATTAAATAATTAAATAAAAAAAAACAAAACAAAAAGCAGGTATCCGCGGCCCCGATGGGCAAATAAAAAAAGAAAAACAAGAAAAAAAAAATAAGAGCAGGTATCCGAGGCCCCGATGGGCTAATCCGCAGCCCCGGATGGGCGGGCTTTCAGAGGAGACAGACCCAGCAGGTATCCGCAGCCCGGATGGGCGAATAAAAAAAATATGCATATAAAGAGTAAGCATCCACACTCCCCAAGGGCACATTTAAAAAAGTAAATGAATAAAAATAAAAGGCAGGTATCCACAGCCCCGTTGGGCAAAGGGAAAAAAAAAAATAGGCCAGGTATCCAGGCCCCGATGGGCTAAAGGGAAGGTGAGTAGAAAACCAAATCAATCCAAAAAAGGTCAACCAAAGAGTCGACCAAAAGTATTCCAAAGAAAAGATGTAAAAAAGAAACGGAAATTGCGAGCGCGGCAATTACCTAACAATAAGTCGAGAATCTGAAAAACAAGGAGAAGGTGGAAACAAAATAACATAACAAAGCAAGGAATTTTTAAAAAAATAATTTATGCAATTTCCCATCTTTGTTAAATACCCGCAAAAGACCCCGCATAGTGGGTGGTCTAGAACCCTAAAATGGTCCTTAAACCCGCAAATAAAGAGAAACATACGTGTAGGAAACTCCCGAGAAGACGAAACATGGCTGCACCACAGGATTACACAGCTAAAAGAATTCAGTGACGTGGAGGGGGGAAGGGTGTGTTAGAGGAGTGGCCTAAAATATTCAATGTCTGACTTCTTCCGGAAGCTATGATCAGTTAAAATGAACAAAGAAATGAAAAATCAAAAAGGAATAAAAACATCCAAACAAAACAGTACCATACTATAAAGAACTCAAACCACAAGTAGGGTTCAATTCCTGTCCAAAAATCACAACCTCAACATTTCTCATCCATGAAATGGGTACATACTGCTTTGATGTGCCCCCAAATACCACTTGCAACCACATTTCTGACTCTACCACTAAACTCTTGAGTTCAAAAACTTATGAGTGAGAAACTTCTTGTAAACATTTCCCTTCTGGTAGGTAAGTATGAGAGATCCTGCAAGAGTCCCTTGGGGTCTGATGGAAATTGGAAGTGCTTAGGAGTGTGTTGGTATGCTACAGACAGGCTCAGAGTAGTAGTAGTAGGACCTCTTAGTCCTTTTCAAACTTTGAGTCTTTGGCCTTTAAATACTTTTCTGTTTGGACCAACCAAAAGCACTGTTGTGATTCTAAATTCCTGCTGCAACCAATAACTGGCAAGCAAATAGCATATAAAAGACAAATGTGAGTCAAGGAAGTTACTGTGGCAGTCTTGGTTTTGAATTCCTTTTGTGTCAACCACCACCTCCCACAAAGTTTCCTTTTTTTAAAAGATCCAGACCATTCCAATTACTGACCGTCCATTACACACCTGGTTGTCTATCCCTGCTATAGACACTGCCTGATATAACCACCAGGTGGCAACATGAAACTCTCCAAAGAATATATCCCTGGTCCTGGTGGCAATAAGCTAAGCAAAAGTGGGATCTGAACTGAAGGAAAACTAGAATTCCCAGACCAGAATCAAGAGAAGAGTTAAAGAAAAGTATTTCATTTGAAGTGTCCTGTCAGGAGCCACTCTAGACGTAAGGGTGTGTATTTCTAAAGTCCTGAGCAAGAGATACTGAACAATTATACCACCCAGGAATAACTTGGGCTTTACCTCTACTTAGGTAATTCTATATATACCTTATAATCCTATACCTTTACCCTTTGGGGGATAGAATGATCCATGGACCCTTAAGTTCCAAGAGCTGACCCCTGAGATCGGACAGCCATCCCAGACCTTGAAAACGAACTTTTCTGGGTGTGTGAGCTTGCTTGCTTTGCCATTTTCTTTAGTCATACCTATAAGTGAGCCTATGGTAAATAAGTTGTCTGGGAGTATCATTTGAGGAAAGACAGCATAGGAGAAACCTAAACCACCCAATCATGTTGGTCCCTAGAAATTATATCGCCAGTATAACATACGGTGTCTAAAACTAGTGAATATATTTTAGGATAGTCTTCCTAGAATTACATGAGGCTGTCATAACTCCTCTGCTCAGATAATGAGGCATGGCTTCAGTACATGTCACCTGGTGGGGTTAAGTTGCACTCACCTATTTCTTTGTATCCTACCCTCTTTTGGACAGAATGTTCTAAGAAACAGCATCCCTCAAAGAAGCCAACTCCAGAACAGCCTGAGGCTGGAAGCTGGGGTAGCCATCCTGAAGCTTATAAAAAGGTATTCCGTGTCTGCGTGGTATTTTATGTTGCCCCACAAAGTAAGTGATTTTTGGTTCAGTTGCTACGCTGGCAAAGCAGGGTTGGTTAAAAAAACCATTCATAAATCACCAAAGGTGATTTGGACCCTTGAATACTCTTGAGTTGTACAGAAATGGAACAGATTATTTTCTTAACTGGTACGATACTGATCTCTGAAGGTTTGCAAGTCAATATTGGATTTTGTGCGGAATCATCAGATGAAAAATTTGAGTCGTATTCCTTGGCTTCTAAGTAGGCCCAAATCCTGTGAACCTCATTAGTGGTACATTAGTCAAACATTGTTCTCACGCACAACATTTATGGTATCCCTCAAGGGTATAACTGGATGTTGGGAGAGATTTATCTAGTTTATCAGAAAGAAGTAGAAAGTTAATATGTCAAATTTGGCAATTCATTGTATGTATACTTGGCATGAAAGTTAAAATTACTTTATATGTGCCAGTGTCCATTTACTTTGAAATATATCAAAGTGCAATATAATATTCTTTCATCTTTGTATGATTAAAAATTTCCATAATTCAATTAAATGTTGGGGGCAGGGAGTAATATCGTTAAGATCTGACCATCTAGTGAAACAACCACTGAAGCTGAAGAAACTGTCAGAATCATCCCATTTGGAACTCTGGAATCTAGAGGAGTATGGAGAAAGAGGTATGTGAATGAATAAAGGTTTAGGAAAGTTACTGCATCTACTGGATTAAAAAAGACCCATGAGCATGATGACCAGGGTTACCCGTGCCCAGGAAAGACCTGAAAACAATGTAACCTTTCAGTTGAAAGCAACTGCAACCCATAAAAGGCACCAAGAACACACACTGGAGAGAGGGAGAATTTTATTTTTATTTCCAGAATAATTGCATTATAATGATAAAGCATTATGTAGTTTATATGAACAGTTTTCATACACAGACATACACAATTGTAAGGCACAAAGTATGGCCCATTTGGAAACTGAGTGGTATTGCACTTCTCTAGCATATGCAAGGCCCTCAGTTCAAATCCCCAGTACTAACCACACTTATCCAAAATTAAAAGTATGAACTGTTCACAGGAGAAAGTTGAATATTTTTTCACTATTTTGTCTGATATGTCAGTCTCCACTACCATTCTTCAACATCATTTCTTCAAGAATATTGTGAACATTGACTTTATGGAAAATAAATTCCAGTTCAAAGCATTTGTATAAGATTATATCTAATACCTCAGCCTCCAAAGCTGTTGGGATTACAGATGTGTACACACACCCCTACCCCCATATACCTTAACCCGACTGACAACTACCATTTTATACTGTTTCTGTGAGTTTACGTTTTATACATTCCATATAGAATTGAGATTATGTGGTATTTGTCATTCTATGTCTGGCTTGCTTCACATAGTTTGAGGTACATCTCCATCCGTATTGTCACAAATGACAGGATTTTGTTTTTTAAGGCCGAACAGTATTCAATACCCTACCAAAAAAAAACTCCCCTCTGTTTTCACAATGTAACCATGTGATGAACATCTATATCTTATTCTGCAGTGAATGTGAGAATGCAGATTTCCTTTGGCATACTGATTCCAGTTCCTTTGGATATATACCCTTTAGATTGCTGGGTCAGTGTTTTGAGTCATGTATATTGTTTTTTGTAATAGCTATATTAGTTTAGTTTTTCACAGTGCACAAGGGTTCCTTTTTCTCCATGTCTTCTCTAACATCATAATGCCTTGCATTACTGTACTTTATAGATATTGCATTTTTTACAAATTGAAAATCTGTGGCATTACTGAATGGTGCGGGGTTTCTGTTCTTGTGACTCTAAGGTTCAAGGGTCACTCCAGGAAAACTGGGCTAATTGGACTGCGCGAAATAACCACGCAAGAGACACATATACCTTTTTCTTTGGGGGTGGCTATGATGGCTCTAAGGGTCAGGGTACACAGGAAGAGTGAGAACCTGCTGACCCCTTTTATTGAGGAGAAGCTATTCAGATCAGGCCAAGGGGTCAGGTTTCAGGGAGCTGAGTCTTTCATGATGTCCACTTTAAGCAGGTTGACTGACACCTGGGTAGGCCATACCCAAGGGCACAATAAGAGAAGGGAACACAAGGCACTTCCATGGAAGATTCTATCCTAAACAGGGTTATATTGCAAAGAAACAGGTGAGCATAGCTTCACCCATGGGGCTGTAGCAAGACACACCCATGCAGGAGACACTGAGACACCTTTCAAGGGTGGGGAAAGCTCTGCCACATTTCTGTGACTGAGCCCCTCAGCACTGAGTCAGGGAGTGTGACTCAGTCATGGAACAAGACTGTGGAAACCATTTTTCCAGTCTGATGCCTTGAAGTGCACCTGTAATCCCAAACCTGGAATTCTAGCCTCAGCAATTTAGAGAAAACCTGTCTCAAAATTTAAAACGCTGGGGATTTCCAAAAATGTGTGTTCGTTTTGTGTCTCTGTCACATTTTTTGTTAATTCTTACAGAGTTTCAATTTCTAAAAATGTTTTAGTTGTATTTGCTCTTATTCTGGTATTTTTATTTCATATTTCTGGACCAGTATTCTCAGGTAACTATTAGCAGGGAAAGCAAAAGCACAGATGGCAGTGGGGGGTTACTGTAGATTGGATACAAAACCTTCAGCTTGGTACTGGGAATTCAACTCAGGGGCGCTCCACCACTGGGCTCCATCCCCAGCCCCATTTTGTATTTGATTTAGAGACAGGGTCTCACCGAGTTGCTTATCTCCTCATTTTTGCAGAGGCTGGCTTTAAATTTGCCATCTTCCTGATTCACCCTATTCCTGCCTCACCCTCCTGAGCAGCTGGGGTTGCAGGTGTGCACCACTGGGCCCACCTTAATTTTCTATTTTGAGAAAGGGTCTATCCAGTTGCTGGAATTACAGGCGTGAGCTACTGTGCCCCGCTAAATTTTTATGAAGTCCAAAATCTTTTCGCCAGAGCTACAGTATCTCCATTACTGTAGGGTTTGGGGGAGGGGGCAGGAGATTGGTGGTGAGTCAGGTTCTCTTTTAGTTGCCTCCTTGACCTGGAACCTGTGATGTTGCTACTTCCAAAAGCTCCCAATTTGCTGGAAAGTCAGAGCAAACCATCTGCAGCATGATGACATCAGGTTTTAAGTATTTCTGTTTACCAAAATTTCAGTATTTGGCTGACATTTTGGATTTTACTGGGAGTTCATAACCAACTTGAATCAAAGTGTGAAATATGATATGTCAAGACCTATGTAATGTTTTGAACCATCAACAATAAAAAATTTTTTAAAAAAAAGAATTGTAATGCCAAAACTAAATAAACAAATTTAAAGAAAATTTCAGTATTTGGCTGTTTCTCAGGGGATTGAGCCACATCCCCAGCTCCATATTTAGAGGTAAATCATAGCTGAGTTGTTTGGCTGTTGCTGAACTTGATCCTTAAGCCTCTGCCTGCTCTCCTTGGCCCTCCTGGGGCCAGCTGGTGAGCTGGGAGGCCAGGGACAGGATGCAGCCTCCCATGCAGATCCCCATAGCTCCTGCCAATGGCTGGCCCTGGCTGTGAAGGACCAGTGAGCCTGTTACCCAGGATGGATGACCCATGAAGGCAACCCATTAGATTCCGCAGGTTGCCTGGTCTGTTGGCTTGATGCTCCCTCTCCCAGATGAAGTCTCCACCTGAGAAAAAGGGAAAAACAAAGTGCTGATTGACTGTATGTCTAAACACTAACTTTTGATAAAGCTACACCAACTGACAAAAATTCACTGGGCTAATAATACTGGGGCTCCAAATTGGTACACCTGGGGTCCCATGAAATTTTAAAATTCTGCAGCTTTCAATCTTCAACAGGTAACTAAATATGATACAGAAAAAAATGGCTATGGCTGCCTTTCCTAAATTTCAGTCAGTACTCACTATTCCAAAAATTTCTATATTGGTCATATATACTCTGACACAAAGAATATACTGAAGTAAGCTTGTGCTTCTACAAATTAGCTTGATAAAATGGGATCTCATTTACACTGGGTTAAAACAGTTCAACAGCTCTATTAAGTTAATACAGGACTTTTGAGCATATAAACATACCTAGCTAATTAAGAAGGAGTTGACGCCAGTGTCTGTTTTCTCATTTGACAGGCCAATTTGGTCTTCTTAAATCTGAAATAATAAGCAAGTAAAATGAATAAGAGGGTAGCAGAGGGAAAGAGGGCACACCTGGGGCTAAAATGGAGCAAAGTACATTCCATGCATGCATGATTATGTGAAAATAAACTCTAGTTTCATGTGTGACTATAATGCACCGATACAATCGTTTTTAAGAAATAAAAGGTGCTTTATGGTGCTTTACCCAAACCTTAATATTTTCATTCCATCCAGGAATCGGGACACCTCTTCCAGGCAGGCATATCTGATGCATTTAAATATGTTCTGGGGCTGGGGATGTGGCTCAAGCGGTAGCGCGCTCGCCTGGCATGCATGCGGCCTGGGTTCGATCCTCAGCACCACATACAAACAAAGATGTTGTGTCCGCCGAGAACTGAAAAATAAATATTAAAAATTCTCTCTCTCTCAAAAGAAAAAAAATTATAAAAATGTCCTTGCAGGCGGAAGGCAGAGGGCGGGGGAGGAGAGCGGTCGCTGGGTGATTGTGTCACCAGTAGGCGCCGCTCTCCCCGCCCCCACCCCTGTCTTTGTCAAGGCGGGAAACCTACACAGAGAGAGGGAGGAGCCTGATGAGCTCATAGCTCCATGGCTGCTGCTGGAGAGTGCTGTGAGCCAGCGAGCACGGGAGAGCAGCCTACACCTCAGGACCAGCGACGCCGTGGCGTCACCCTTTTCCCCAGCTCTCCTTCCCAGAAAAGGTGGCTCCTCATGCCCGGGCACAAGCCAGAGCCTTTGTCAGAGCCAGCAGCAGGGCACCAGGGAGGCTGCTACTGCCAGCCTAGAGTGGGGACTTCCTCTTTAGTAAGTGGACCCTGAGGAGGGGCTGGGATTTCTGGCTCGGCCTGAGTCACAGCGCAAAGATCCACAAGGTGTAGGGAGAGGAGTCCACGTGGCAGCCTCAACTGCTGGAACACAGTGAAAGTGGCGCCAAGCTGAGTCATTGCTTCTCTCCAGTCAGCTGCCTGGAATACCTTCTTGGGCCTGTAGCATGTCACCCTGGTTTGTATGATACCTTACCCCAGCTCAGGAGCCACCCTCACTCTGAGTGTGGGGATCCTAATGTGAAGCAGGGAGAGTAGGATCAGTGTCTCTCCAGTTTCTTACTGTCCCCCTTTTCCTCAATATCCTTAGGGGTCTTTTCCCTTGGTCAGTCACCAGACCCCTGGCTCTTCTGCAGGTCTTTGGGGAGTTACTCTACTCCTGTCCTCCCTCACAGCCTCTTACCAAGGTAAACTATAAAAACAAAATCATGGGCTAGAGTTGTGGCTCAGTGATAGAGTGCTTGCCTGGCATGTGTGAGGCCCTGGGTTGGATCCTTGCAACACATGTAAATAAATAAATAAAAGATCCATTGACAACTAAAAGAATATGTATTAAAAAAAAGTCATGGGGGGCTGGGGCTGGGGCTCAGTGGTAGCACACTTGCCTGGCATGTGTGAGGCACTGGGTTTGATTCTCAGCACCACATATAAAGAAATAAAATAAAGGTCTATCAACAACTAGAAAAACAAACAAAAAAAAGTCATGGGCTGGGGATGTGGCTCAGTGATAAAGCATGCTTGCCTAGCATTTATAAGGCCCTGGGTTCAATTCTAGTACCACCACTACCAAAAAAAAAAAAAAAAAAAAAAAAAGTGGCACAGAGAAAGCATAAATAAGCAAGACACCCAGGAAGAAAAAAGGGAGATGAGCAGAACCATCCTCTGGTTGTAGCCACACTACCACTGCTTCTTCTCATTTTTGAGCAGGAGCCTTCCACAGTTACTGCCTCAGTGCCAAGGAGGAAGGAAACCAACCCACTTTCTCAGCACCAGGACTTCTCTCTAAAACAGTGTCTCCACCATCAGCAATATTTCTAAAAGGCTATCTAAATTCTTGAATGTGAAAACTGTCACATCTTCTCATAGTCCAGGCAAAGTCCAAGAAGTGGCAGGCTGGGTTTTAGAAATGAATCAGGAATTTCTCTGTGTGGGCAGCAAAAGACCACAAACTGAAGGGTCTCACAGAACCTTAAGCCAGATAGATGAGAAAACAGAGGAGGAGCACACTTCAAAGAATGGTGAAATTGTTGAACAGAACCTCGACCTGGAGACCCAAATGATTCTTGGCAAGAACAAGTGGAAGAAAACAATAATGAACTTATTTCCGTATACAAGGACTCCTCAGGAAACCAAGAAAAACAGGAGGAAGATGCAGAACATGCTGCTGAAGAGGAAGAGGAAGAGACAATGGACCAGGATGATTTTGATCAGTTTGGTGATAGTAGCAGAGGAGATGAACACACACAGAGTAATAGTGCCACACACTGCAGAAGTCCTGTGGACCTGCCCATTCACCCCCTCCCCTCCGCATTCTATACAAAGACAACAAAAATGAAAACAAACTTGGGCCACGGTTCAAAGGTCCACTCCTTTTCTTTGGAAAGAAAATATGCAAAATCTCAGAATGTACATGTACCACTGGGATGTTCAGCAATACCAACAACTATTAGGGACCTGAGAGCAGCCAATGGCCAAGGGCAAGAACAACACTAGAAGAATTGTGTCCAATCAACTACACGCCTCCTCCAAGAATGGCAGAAAATGTTGCAGGTGACATGTACATGTACTACTTGAAATGTTTCACTTAACTGCTACAAAACGTAAGTGATTATTCAGTCATTAAAAGGAGTAAAGGAAAACAGAAAATTGTAATTAATAATTTTTGCATCAATAATTTTTTTTATCAAAGGCCCACAAACCACATGCCTAAACATTTAAAAGTCATAAATCAAGTTAATAAACTAAGAAAGTCATGCTGTTTGTTTAAATGTCCAGAATAGGCAATCCCATAGAGATAGGGGTTGCCAAGCAGTGAGGGGAGGGGACAACAGGGACTAAGGGCTAACAGGTACACAGAGTCTTTGGGGGTAACAGAAGTGTTCTGGAACTGGATAGTGGTGATGGCGCATGGCAAGGTAAATGTGTTGGGAACATTGAAGGGTCCAGGAAGGTTAAAATGGTTGCTGTTATGTGACATACTTATCAGTACAATGCAATAAACATAAGGGAGCTCATTTTAAGTGGAATAATGAAACTCCAATGACTATTCTGTGTATCTACAAGGCACTTAAAATTAATATAAGAACTCCACTAGTCACTGTAGATAACTTACCTGTCACTGCTACATTAGTAGAGTTCATGCAGCTTCTTTTCATCAATGCCAAGCTTGTATACGGCTCAGTGTGATGAAATATTCATTTCTACTTTGTATTGAAATTCTCTGAACATTTACTTCAGAAGTCCCTATCTTTGCAGTAAGCCATGGTTTTAACAAAACTAGGCAAATGCATCAAGGCCAGTGTATTGTCACTTCAAAGCATACCCCAGTCCCACATCCCCCAAAACATGGCCATTTTCCTAAATCTCACCAATGGAGATGATGTGACTTTGTGTGCTGAAGAAGTCTTCACCCCTGTGCCAAAATCTTCGCCTGGCTTTTCTTCCTGAACTCATTACATAGTCCATGATCCATGCACTCTGTACAAATGTACAATCCTAAACTTCTATACCTAGAAGAAAAACAGGCACAGGTCACAAAAGTTAAAGGAGATTATTTACTTCCTTACGAGGCACCTGTATCAAGTGCCTTCTCGCTGGGGACAGGATCCCACACTCCCAGATTTTTTGGCCTGCTCCTATACACATTCAGCTTTCCCCATAATCTTTCAGCTTTGCATTTTAAAATAATGCTAGTGGCCTCAAACATGTGATCCTCTTGCATCAGCACCCTAGTTGCTGGGATTATAGGCATGCATCAGCATGCCTAGCTTGGGTAACATTTTATCTCAGGTAAGACCTTATCTTAGTATTCTTTTCTCTGTTATTATGGTTGAACTCCTGAACTAGGCCATAGCACCCAGCCAAAAGAGTCCTAGAGGTAAACTCAGTTATTACTTGCCTTGTTGTTGTTACAATTCGTCCCCTGACCCAGTGAGGTATGATACTCTTGCACAGCAGGAGCAAGAAGACCCTATATCCTTGCCCACCAAAGAGCCCTCAGGATATCCCACAGTTGATTCAGGAACATAAAATTCCCAGATAATATGCATGGTCCTCAGTTATATACTCTGCCTTTGAGTAAACCAAGGGCCTTATGTAAGGTCCTAGAGGTTGAAAAACACTTTTTTTTTTTTTTTTAAGAGAGAGAGAAAATTTTTCAATATTTATTTTTTATTTTTCGGTGGACACAATATCTTTATTTGTATGTGGTGCTGAGGATTGAACCCAGTGCCCTGCCCATGCCAGGCAAGCACGCTACGGCTTGAGCCACATCCCCAGCCCGAAAACACTCTTAAGGCCCCTGTCTCTTTCTTGAAAGTAGATCCAGGCCCCTCAGAGGTGAACTGGAACAAACTATAGAAAGAGGCCATCACCTATGCCCAGAGCTACTTGGGCCAACCAGGACACAAGAAAACAGAGAAAAGGATTGGGGACTTAAAAAACAAACAAACAAACAAACAAAAAAAATGTTTCAAACAAAACTTTTGTTTGAAGAGAACTGATACTTCAAACAAAAGACAAAATTATGCTGTCTTAAGGAGGGGCTATTAGAGTTCTCTCAGCAAACACTATTTTCTAAAGTCATATTGGAAAGATAGAGGACAAAATAGGCTGCCTATAGGCAGTGCAGCAGGGGCCTATCCCTACCCCTCTTCCTGTAACCACTTAGAATGTCCATCCTGAGTTTCAGCAAAGACAACAACTGAACACTATGGTTTCAAGCAGCTAGGAATGTAAGAAAAGGAAGGAAAGGAAAAAAAGGAGGGAAAGAAAATAAGACAAAATCCCCTACATAGAAAATAAAAGATAACAAAAAAATTACATAGGTAAATGTAATATTTTATATATTATTTATACTTAACATGTTCATATATATATATATATATATATATATACACACAGACACACACAGATTCACAATTTTACAGAATTTGAAACTCAAAATTTTTTTTTTTTAAAGAGAGAGAGAGAGAGAGAGGAGAGAGAGAGAGAATTTTTAATATTTATTTTTTAGTTCTCGGCGGACACAACATCTTTGTTGGTATGTGGTGCTGAGGATCGAACCCGGGCCGCACGCATGCCAGGCGAGCGCGCTACCGCCTGAGCCACATCCCCAGCCCTGAAACTCAAATTTTTAAAAATATTTGTTTATATGGTGCTGAGGATTGAACCCAGTGCCTCATGCATGCTAGGCGAGCACTCTACCACTGAGCCACAACCTCAGCCCCTGAAACTCAAATTTTACATACTAACATTTACAGGGCTAGGGATGTAGCTCAGGGGAAGACTACTTGCCTGGCATGTGTGAGACGCTGGGTTCGAGTCTTAACACCACATATAAATAAATAAATAAAATAAAGGTCAATGAACAACTACAACTAAAATTTTTTTTTAAAAAATTATGTACTATAAATTGATAGAATACAATTTTGCACATATAATAATAAGCACATATCAACATAGGTTCTTTTTTTTTTTAATATTTATTTATTTTAGTTCTCGGCGGACACAACATCTTTGTTTTGTATGTGGTGCTGAGGATCGAACCCAGGCCGCACGCATGCCAGGCGAGCGCCCTACCGCTTGAGCCACATCCCCAGCCCTCAACATAGGTTCTTAATTAATTTTAGCATTTGCTAAAATGCACTAATTGACTAAGCTCCAGAATCAATATATTCTTGGGGCTCATCTATTTATACCTGGATATATTGCTGAAGTTAAACATTATAATTTTAATAAAATAACTACCTTTATAGGAAAAATAGTTATGCCCCATTTTAACTATATAGTTGCTTGAGTTTCCCATGGTCATAGTTCCTATTGCCATAAAATATCCTGCATTGGGCATAGATGCTGTCACAAATTAAAATTAAGACACATATATAGGCTAATGGACTAGAGGAAAGAAATAAACTCTTGCTCAAATGATTTTTGACCAACAGAACCACTGAATGTAAAGCACGATCCTTTTTCCTTGGAATAGTTAAAATAACTGTGAATGATTAAAAAAACAGAAAAAATAAAAAATAAGCAGGAGATAGGAGGGTTGAAAGCTCAAAGCCAGCCATAGCAACTTTACGAGATGCTCATCAACTTGGAGAGACCCAGTCTCAAAATAAAAAATAACAAAATAATAAAGGGCTGGGGATGTGGCACAATGGTTATGTGCCCCTGGGTTCAATCCCTGGTACCAAGAAAAAAAATTTATATAACATAAAGTTAAAAAGAAAATGTTCTGGGGCTGGGACTGTAGTTTAGTGGCAGAGCGCTTGCTTAACAGGCATGAGGCCCTGGATTCAATCCTCAGCACCACATAAAAATAAATAAATAAAATAAATGTATTGTGCCCAACTACAACTAAAAAATAAATATTTTAAAAAATGTTCTGACAGATTTTTATACCACCACATAGATTATAACTGAACTCTAACAAATAATAAACTACACTATTGACAAAAATTCATGTAATTAATCATAGTAGGGCTCAAATTAAGGTTACATCTGAGGGGCTGGGGATGTGGCTAAAGCGGTAGCGCACTCTCCTGGCATGCGTGCGGCCCCGGTTCGATCCTCAGCACCACATACAAACAAAGATGTTGTGTCCACCGAAAACTAAAAAATAAATAAATAAATACTTTAAAAAAAAAAAAAAGGTTACATCTGGGCATTCCACTGATTTTAAACCCTGTTTCCTCTTTATTTTGTTTTTTGCTGTTATTGTTAGTGGTGGGATGGGTACTGGGATTGAAGCCAGGAACAAAACCACTAATCTACAGCCTGACCCTTTTTTATTTTTTGAGACTGGGTCTCTCCAAGTTGATGAGAGTCTCATGAAGTTGTTATGGCTAGCATTACAGCAGGACTCCAGCACACCTGGCCCGCTATAATCTTAGGTAATTAATTTGATATAGAAAGAAAAGTATAGGTCTTCATTTAGCTTTTACCTTGATTTAATTTTCCACAGTTAGTCACTGCTACAAAATGCTCTAATTCTGGACATAAATGTTCTGAAAGAATAAAAATAAAGTCTTTGGTACTTAAAAGTGGGCTTGAGAAAATGGGACCCCATGAATCCTCATTTAAAATTGTTAACATAACCCAGTGTAAATTAAAAGAGGGGACTCAAGTCCTAAAACTCATTATGTTAAAGCCTAATAAATAGGTATAGCTGGAGGTGTTGCTCAGTTGTAGAGCATTTGTCTTCCATGTGAAGGTCCTGGGTCTGATCTCAAGAACAGCAAAATAAAAAAGTAAATCAATATGGGACTGGGGATGTGGCTTAAGCGGTAGCGCGCTTGCGTCGCATGCGTGCAGCCCGAGTTCGATCCTCAGCTCTACATACAAAAACAAAGAGGTTGTGTCCGCCTAAAACTAAAAAATAAATATTAAAAAATTCCCTTTCTGTCTCTCTCTTAAAAAAAAAAAAAAAAAAGGTAGGGGCTGGGGATGTGGCTCAAGTGGTAGCGCGCTCACCTCGCATGCGTGCGGCCTGGGTTGGATCCTCAGCACCACATACCAACAAAGATGTTGTGTCTGCCGAAAACTAAAAAATAAATATAAAAAATTCTCTCTCTCTCTCTCTCCTCTCTCACTCTCTCTTTAAAAAAAAAAAAAAAAGAGTAAATTAAAGCAAAAAGCCGGGTGTGGTGGCGCAAGCCTATAATCCCAGGGGATCAGAAGGCTGAGACAGGAGGATTACATGTACAAAGCCAGCCTCAGCAACTTAGCAAGTGAGACCCTATCTCAAAATAAAAAAAAAAATAAAAAGGGCTTGTGGTGTGGCTCAGTAGTTAAGCAACCCTCGGTTCAATCCCTGGTACCAAAAAAAAAAAAAAAAGTAAATCAATAAATGCAATAATAAAGGTGATCATCCCCTCTGAGTCTCCATTTGAAAGACAAATTTTGTCTGTTCTTAAATCTGAAATGAATCAATGATACAGATACATTAAAAATATAGAATATAGAGCATGGCTCATGATGGTTTTCTACAAACATAATACTGTGATCCTATCCACCAATGCCTGCTAAATCAATGTCCAAAATTATTACAATTATTAATGCTATTTAATCAAACGTAAGTGAGATTTATAGATTTGGCTAATCAGTTCTGTTTAGTGCCTGTTGCATCAGGCTTTCAGCTGCAGATTGCATACACCTTCAAAGGGATACAACATACCTTTGGTAGAAGGCTGAACATGAGGTACATCAACATCTTTTTCATTATGCAATTGGCAGACATGATGTTGATGATACATAATGTAGTCCAGGAACACTAGTACATTAATGACATCTCCTTCCAAGGAGATTCACCTAACACATTTACTAAATATATAAAAGTCCAATATCTTTTAAATTTTTTCAATTATGTTGGCAATACATTCCTCATTTACAAATTTTACTTATGCATTAAAATGAACACTCGCACCCTTTAGAACATTAAGAAAATCCTTCATGATAAAAACACTGGGAACTGTTTTCATGCTTATATAAGTCTCTGGACCACTCAGGATATCAAATACTTAGTTCTAAGATTTTGTATGCAAGAAATTGTCTCTCTTGGTCTCATGCTATGCACCAAACAACCAATGACTGACTGCTTACTGGATTCTTTGAAGATTTGAGGCTCTCACAGACCCTGAGCCCAGGACCCTCATTAGCCAGCTTCCCATCATAAAAATTGCACCCCGCAACCTTGACATGGCTACAGAGCCTCATTAAGACAGCATATAGCCAGGTGTGGTGGTGCACACCTATAATCCCAGCAATTTGGGAGGGTGAGAAGGAAGATTGCAAGTTCTAGGCCAGTCTCACCAATTTAGTGAGGCCCTAAATAATTGAGAAAGATTCTGTTTCAAAATAAAAAATAAAAGGGCTGGGCATGTAGCTCAGTGACAAAGTGCCCCTGGGTTCAATCCCAAGTACCCTACTCCCCTCAAAAAATATAGAATAGAACCAAATCTAGGCCCTCTGATATATTCCACCCGAACATTAGGGTGTCTTCCCTTCTCCTCAGTGCCTTGCCACATGTCAGGGTGTTGAAGGAGGATATCTGTACCTCAGATCCCTGAACTACATGGGAAATCCCTTGGTATAAACTGAGTGAATACTAATAGGGGTTCACTGACTACACATACAACAATTTTCACCATCATATGATA
The DNA here is from genome assembly GCF_045843805.1 of Urocitellus parryii. Taxonomy (NCBI): domain Eukaryota; kingdom Metazoa; phylum Chordata; class Mammalia; order Rodentia; family Sciuridae; genus Urocitellus; species Urocitellus parryii. The sequence continues at coordinate 78,449,134 of NC_135547.1, forward strand.
CAGAGCTTAATGGAAAGAATTCCTTTCCATCACTTAAGTAGGATGTCCCTCATAAGGGACAGGACCCAAACAATGTACTTGGCTAAACTTCAGGCAAAAATCTTAGCACTGGATACCCTGCTCAAGATATAGTCCCATCTACATATTTATTACAAAAATTGTGCCTTTGAAGATAAAAACAAAACACTGTGAGAACCTCTTGCCTCAGATGTCCGAAATATAAAGCAAAGTCAGAAGCTTCCACGTATACTAAGGATTGAATAAAAGGCTTAATGAATAATCATTATTGCTTCAGAGTTACTGACATTATTCATAGTAACAAGACATTCATTCCACTTAAAATGTGCACTGCTGAGTTCTTTTGTGTGTGTGTTGAGGGGGGTAGTGCTGGGGATTAGAACCCAGGGCCTTGTGCATGAAACATACGCTATATCCCCAGCCCTGCAATGCTGAATGTTTTTGATAAGAACATTCAATAGAATCTTCGTTGTCCTTCTAGGTCACAGACACCTGCTTTAATTTGTATACATAATAACCTGCTCAATATCTATTTTTGAAATTATAACCCAACAAATAAACTGATACATTTCTATTTCGTCCCAGGCCTAACCCAACTTTTGTTATCATTATCATTATGATTCTCATCATTATTTGTGGTACTGGGATACCAGTTACCACCAGTCCTACTTTTTTTATTAATATTTTTTTTAGTTGTTGATATACCTTTATTTTATTTATTTGTATGTGGTGCTGAGAATTGAACCCAGTGCCTCACACATGCCAGGCAAGTGTGCCACCACTGAGACACAGCTCCAGTTCCCCAGTCCTACATTTTAAAATGTTTTTATTAGTGCATTATAGTTACAACATAATAGAGGAGTTCATTTTGACATAATCATTTGTTCCATTTCAGTCCCCAGTGCTTCCTCTTTCCCTCCCCTCTTCCTGCCCAGATTCCCCATCCTCTACTGGTCTTTCTTCTATTTATTTATTGTTTTTTAAATTGATGCTTTACAGATATAGATAAACGAGGACTTCAGCGTGATATATTCATATGTACAAGCATAATTTTGCAATTTCATTCTGTATTTCTTTCTTTTCCATCTCCTTACTCCCCCCATTCCCCTTTCTCTAGTTTACTGATCTCCCCTCTATTTTAATGGGATCCATCCCTCACTCCTTTTTCCCCCGTTACTTGGCCCTAGCTTCCACATATGAGAGAAAACATTTTACCCTGAACTTTCTGAGGCTGCCTCATTACTCTTAACACGATGATGTCCAATTTCATCCATTTACCAGCAAATTCCATAATTTCGATTCTTCTTTATGACTGAGGATACAGGGTCTCCCTCAGTTAGTTCCATGCTAAACTAGAATTTTAAACCCTCCTGCTACAGCCTTCACGGTTTCAGGGTTCACAGACATGCACCACCATGCTGGCTCAATCTTTACTGGCATCATACACACCTACCCTTCCATACCTAGAGAAAAGAAAAAAAAATAAAGGTCAGCAAACTTAAGAGAGATTATTTCTTTCCCTAGAAATCAATCTGTATCACATAAGTCAACCCCTTGTCGATGGGGACAGGATCACATACTCCCTGATCTCTCTGCCTGCTACACACCTTGAGCTTTCCCCAAGGTCTTTCAGTTTGCATCTCCAAGCCTCAGCACCTGAACACCCTCTCTGAACACTTATTGTCTCTACTAGTCAACCACAACTGCCTTCCATCTAAAAGTGATGCTGAGGGGCTGGGGATGTGGCTCAAGCGGTAGCGCGCTCGCCTGGCATGCATGCGGCCCGGGTTCAATCCTCAGCACCACATACCAACAAAGATGTTGTGTCCGCCGAGAACTAAAAAATAAATATTAAAAATTCTCTCTCTCTCTCTCTCTCTCTCTCTCCTCTCTCACTCTCTCTTTAAAAAAAAAAATAAATAAATAAAAAATAAAAGTGATGCTGAGGCACTAAGTTTTAGTGAATTTTTGTAACTGTATGTGGCCTCAACAACTCTTTTAAGTAAATGTGTAATTTCTCACATCAGAAGCAGGGCTTACTCTTGTCACAGATTCCAGTTCATGAACTCACCTTCTGGTAATCCCCACCTTAAGGGACAGCTCAAACAACCTACTTGACTCAACAAGAGACCTCCACATCCCACATGTGCCTCCATGGAGTTCATTCCTGCTTAGTTTAAACTCACGAATTAGAACTCTCCTCAGGAAATCTGCTTCTAAGGATCTAGACCCCAGTAAGAGCTTGACCGTCAGGCCAATCTCTCTCCTGTACCACTCAATCCCAGAACATCATGCCCTTCTTATTGGCCCTGCATAGTGTACTGCCCTCTGTTCTCTGGGATTCAAAATAAATGCATGTATTAAAATATCAAACTATAGCCTCTAATAGACAAAATTATTATTTGCAAATTAAAAGTGAAACTAAACTTAAAAATTTGAAACAAAATTCTGTTACTGTTATTATTTCATATGAATTTTATTTTTATGTTTTCTGCTGCTGCCTGTCTCCTCTGACCATCAAATATCCCATCTTGAAATTTATTATGAAACATTAGTCCATTGCCTAAGTGTCTTTCTTTTAGAGCAAACAACTCTAGAAATCCCTTGCTCCAAAGAAACCCAAATTATCAAGGAAAGCCAGGTGCAGTGGCGCACATCTATAATCTCAGCAGCTGGGGAGGCTGAGGAAGGAGGATCAAGAGTTCAAAGCCAGCCTCAGCAAAAGCAAAGTACTAAGCAACTCAGTGAGACCCTGTCTCTAAATAAAATACAGAATAGGGCTGGGATGTGGCTCAGTGGCTGAATGCCCTTGAGTTCAATCCTCAATAACCCCCAAAAAATTATCAAGCAAAATCACAAGTCTCTAGTTTATATAAACTAGGTACACAATATAAAGTATCAGAAGACACTGCTTATAACTGAGTCACATATTTCACTTCTCAAAATACAAAATGTTGGGCTCTTAAGAAGTTATTTAATAGAGCTTTGATGTCCCTGATACGTCACACATAGCTGGCTAACTTGAGAAACTTCATGGTCTCCTCAAATAACTTGTTTCCAAATTCAAGTCAACTGGGAGTGGTAGTGCATGCCTGTAATCCCAGTGATCTGAAAGACTGAGGCATGAGGATTCCAAATTCAAGGCCAACATGAGCAATTTAGGGAGACCACACACACACACACACACACACACACACACACACATACGAGGAGGAGGAGGAGGAGGAGGAGGAGGAGGAGGAGGAGGAAGAATGTTGGGGATATAGCTCAGTTGATAGAGTGCTTGCCTTGCATGCACAAGACCCTGGGTTCAATCCCCAGAACCACACTAAATAAATAAATAAAACAGGGTGATTTCAATACATCTCTCTCAGCAATAGACAGGTCATCCAGACATTAATTCAGTAGAGAATCTTCAGACCTAAAAAATATTATGAATCAAATGGACCTAATAGACATCTATAAAATATTTCACAACAACTGAATATGCCTACTTCTCAGCTGCTCATGGAACCTTCCCCCAAATAGATCATATTTTATGTCACAGAAAGAAAGAAAATGAAAAGCCTGCTCATGTTCTTGATAGGCATAATTAATTGCTAAAATGGCCATATTACCAAAAGCAATATGCAGGTTTAATGCAATTCCCATAAAAATACCAATGGCATTCTTCAAAGACTGTGAAAAACAGTTCTAAAATTCACATACAAGAGTACAAGGACCAGATTATCCAAAGTAACTTGGAGCAATATGAGCAGTGCCGGAAGCATTGTGAATTCAACAACTTCAAATTATAATTCAGAGCTATGGTAACGAAAACAGTGTGACACTGGCATAAAAATGGACAAATGGTCCAACAGAAGACACAGAGACAAAGGTATACAGACACAATCATGAGATCCTTGACAAAGGTGCCAAAAAAATAAAGTTGGATAAATGATAGCCTTTTAAATAAATGGTACTAAGAAAATTGGATAACCATATGTAGAAGGATGAAACTACATCCTCATCTCTCACCCTGTACAAAGTCATCTCAAAATGGTGTAAAGACCTAAGAATTATACCAGAAACTCTGCAACTGGTAGTAGAAAATATAGGATCAACACTCTGACATATAGGCTCAGGCATCAACTTCCTTAGTAACCTTCCTGACACGAAGGAAATAAAGCCAAGAATTAATGAATGGGATTGCATCAAATTAAATAACTTCTGCACAGCAAAGGAAACAAGGATGTAAACAGAGAGCCTATAAAATGGAAGAAAATCTTTGCCGGTCACTCTTCTGACAGAGGAGTAATATGCAGGATACATAAAGAACTCAAAAAACTAGGGCTGAGATGTACCTCAGTGGTAGAGCATTTGCCTATCATCATATGCAAGGCCTGGATTCACTCCCTAGCACCTGAAAAAAACAAAACAAAACAAACAAACAAACAAAAAATCAACTAATGAGCAAATGAAGTAAACACATTTCTCAAAAGACACATCTGTAAAGCCAAAGCACAGATGGCCAATTATTAAATGAAAAAATGCTCAATATCGCCAGCCATCAAAGAAATGCAAATCAAAACTACACTAGGATTCTATCTCACCATGGTCAGAATGGCTGTTATCTAAATAAATAAATGATCAAAAAATGATGGTGAGATGTAGAGAAAATACATAGGAATAAATCTAATAAAGATTTGTGGGGAGGGGGGTGCTGAGGTTATAGTTCAGTGGTAGAGCACTTGATTACCACGTGTGAGGTACTGGGTTCGATTCCCAGCACTACAAATGAATAAATAAAAGTATTATGTCCATCCAAAACTAAAAATATATTAAAAAAAAAGATTGGTAGAAATGTAAGTTACATACACTTACATTTTCCAAATGTAAGCCACGTTGGAAAACAGCGTGGAGGTTCCTCAAAAATAAAAATAAAATAAAAATAGAATGACCATATCATATCATCCAGCTATACCACTTCTGGTATTTATCTGAAGGAAAATATGTCAGCATACAAAAGACATATCTGTATACCCGCAATTATCATGACCCTATTCACAAAAGCAAAGATATGGAATCAGCCTAGGTGTGTACCACCACAAGAATAGATAAAAAAGAAAATGTACTATCTATACACAATGGAATTTTATATAGTCATAAAGAAGAATGAAATGATGATACTTCCAGGAAAATTAATGGAATTTGAGGTCATCATGTTAAGTGAAGTAAGCCTAGCTATAGAAAGACTAAAATTGCATGTTTTCTATTATATGTAGAAAAACAAAAGAAAGAAATAAAGAAAAAAATATGAGCTAGAAATCAAAGAGGTACTATTAGGGAAGGGGAAAGGAACAAGGGATTGGGAAGAAAGAGGGAAGAGGAAGAGAGGGCAGAAGAGGGGTTGGACACGATCAAAGCATGATATTTACATGTAAGGAAATTTCACAGTGAAACCCCTTAATTTCTCCAATTAATATGCATTAATAATTATAATAAAAATAATTACAATTTAAGAATGTACACATAGTAGACAAGACAGTATTCACTTTTTATTTGTTTTACTTTTAAAATTAAAAAAAAAATTCAACCATGAAAAAAAAGGAAAGAGTAACATCAGCAAGATGGATGGAATAGGAAGTCCCAGCCTTCATGTTCCCACAGAGGTATCAACTTAACCACCATATATGGAACAACATACTTTTATAAGAATTCTAGAATCCAGATAAGCAATCTCAGCACACTAGAGAAAAAAAAGACCCAGAACATATCCTCTTATCTGGATTGTAGGAACAGTTTCACTTTATCCAAATCAACCAATTCCTCACACTGGAACAAACACCTCCACACAGAAAGAGAACCACTTTGGCTGCAAATTATCCATGGGGGAAAGAAAAATCAAAGTGTTTATCAATTATCCCCAGCCTTTTGGAGCACTATCCAAAGGATCTGTTTCAGTCTTACCTCACTCAGAGTGTTAAGGGTTCTCATCATAGCTGGAGTGGTCTGGAGGCTGCTAAGAGCAAAGCATGAAGGGTGGTGGCTCTCAGCAAACAGTATGGCTCTTGTCAAATGACAGGGATTTCAGATGATGGATGGTGTGGATCTCAGGAGTCAGCATAGTTTTCAGCTGACAGTGCAGAGCTTGGCAACTGATCTTTATCTCTGCAGCTAATGTGGGTCTCAGAAGCTGTCACTGATCTTATTGGACAGTATGGCTCCTAATAGTTGGCAAACATCCCAGAAGATAGCATACCTCTCAGCAGGCAGCACGGATCTTAACAGCTACTACATCTCTCAACAATCAGTGTGACTCTGAGTTGACAGCAAACCATGGCATTCAGCCAGCCCCTCAGCTAATGGCAAGGATCCCCAGAGGCCAGGGTGGCTTTCAGCAAATGGCATGAACCATAACAGCTGGTAACACTACTAGCACCCAGTTTGGCTCAGTGGGATTGAGAGAAAGTGCACAATTCGGAAATTTCTCCATGAGTGAGAATGGAAAGAAAGGGAAGCTATACCATCATTCTCTCATCAGAGTGTACTGACCTAGGATAAAGGAGCAGGCAACTGTCCCCTAAAATAATTTTGTGGGGTTGACAAAAGACATAGAAACCTGAGACTTCTCCAACAGAAGAGATGGAGAAGTGTGAAGCATGAACACCTATAGCAAAATTTTGAGAGATACCCAGAAATGCTAACAAGGCTGACTGAGGGTGATTTTCCCTGCCAAAGAAAATCTGCAAAAATTGGAAGGAGTGGCTGCTTCTACCAAAGGGTAAATACCAATGCAAAGCTAAAAGAAACAAAAAACAATTAGGAAATAAGGAGGCTGGGGCAGGAGGATAGCAAGTTTGAAGCTAGCATTGGAAACTTAGTGAGACCCTGTCTCAAAACTAAAAATATAAAGCGGGCTGATGATGGTAGACCACATTTCTAGCAAGCATGAGGTCCTAGGTTCAATCCCTAGTACCACAAAATCATCATCATCATCATCGAAATAAGACACTATCAAATGCACAAAATAAGTCTTCAGTAACCGATCTTCAAGATATGGAGATAAATAATTGCCTGGTGAAGAATTCAAAATAATCATCTAAAAGAAGCTAATTGAAGTAAAAGAGAACATAGAGAAATGAAATCTTTTTAAAAAACAATACATGAATAAAATGAAAAGTTTAATAAAAGTATAGAAACCTAAAAGGAATCAGAAAGCTGGGCATGGTGGCACATAATCCCAGCTGTTTGGGAGGCTGAGGGAGGAGATTGCAAGTTAGCTGGGGCAAGACCCTGCCTTAAAATCAAAAACTATAATGGCTGGAGATGTAACTCAGTAGTAAAACACCCCTGGATTCAATTACCAGTGGGGTCGAAGGAGGAAGAATCAAACAAATATTCTTGAAATGACGTATATTTTAATTAAACTGAAAAACTCAATATAAATCTTCCAGCAAAATTATCCAGTCAGAGGAGCAAGAAGGAGCAAAAAGACAGGAGTGAACAAAGCCTAAGGAGTTTATGGAATAAACAAGCAAACCAATATAGGCAGAATAGTTGTCCTGGAACCACCAAAAAAAAAAAAAAAAAAGACAAAGAATTTTGAGGACAGTGAGAGAAAAGCAACTCATTACTTACAAAGGAGCAAGCATGAGAGGTTTACTCAGCAGACATCTGGAAACCTCAAGGGGATGGGATGACATACACAAAGCTTTAAAAGAAAAAATTATAAAACAAGAACACTATATCTGGAAAATATAAAAGAGAGCTGCGCTCAGTGGCATACACTTGTAATCCAGTGGCTCTGGAGGCTGAGAAGGGAGGATTGTGAGTTCAAAGCCAGCCTCAGCAATGGCGAGGCACTCAGCAACACAGTGAGGCCCTGTCTATAAATAAAATACAAAATAGGGCAGGGGATGTGGCTCAATAGTAGAGTGCCCCACAGTTCAATCCCGGGAACACACCCCCACGCTCCGGCAATTTTAAATAAATAAATAAAGAGATCAGTGACCATGGCAACTGACAAACACCACATCTGTGGTTCATGAAAGTCTGGATGGTGGCTGCTTATGAATCTTCTTGTTTTTGTTTGTTTGTTTGTTTGTTTAGTACTGGGGATTAAATTGAGGGCCTCAATAAATTGCTGAGGCTAGCTTTGAACTCACCATCTTCCTGCCTCAGCCTCCCAATCCGCTGGGATTATAGGTGTGCACCACTATGCCTGCTCAACCTACTTGTTTTTAAGAAGCCCAGGGAGGGCTGGGGATGTGGCTCAAGTGGTAGGGCGCTCGCCTGGCATGCACGGAGCGCTGGGTTGGATCCTCAGCAGCACATAAAAATAAAAAAATAAAGATGTTGTGTCCACCGAAAACTAAAAAATAAATATTAAAAAAATTCTCTCTCTCTCTCTCTCTCTCTCTCTTAAAAAAAAAAAAAAAAAGAAGCAGCAGCAGCCCAGGGAATGGAGCCAGTCCAATGTGCCTTCCTAGGTGTCCAAGTGGTAGGGTTTATGGCACTAGTGGACAGATTCATCCTGAAATGCAAGTTGAACACGACAAACTGGCCCTTACCTTGACTGAATACATTAATGAAATCATGAAGCATGTGCTCGTTTTTTGAGGGATGTCCTCAATATCATGGGGAATGTGGCCCTCACACTCTAGACTATGGATGTAACCAACTGAATGACATGTTATCCTGTGGCAAATTACAATCTGGATACATTTAGGATTTACCATATCAGAGAAGGCCAGGACCTGCAGTAAAAGATAAGTAGTAGCTCTTAAGAGTAATCAAAGCGGGCTGGGGATGTGGCTCAAGCGGTAGCGCGCTCGCCTGGCATGCGTGCGGCCCGGTTCAATCCTCAGCACCACATACAAACGAAGATGTTGTATCCGCCAAATACTAAAAAATAAATATTAAAATTGAAAAAAAAAAGAGTGATCCAAGCAGGGCACAGTGGCATATGTCTGTAATCCCAATGGATTGAGAGGCTGAGGCAGGGGAGGATCACAAATTCAAAGCTAGCCTCAGCAACTTAACAAGGCCATAAACAGCTCAGTGAGACTCTGTCTCTTTAAAAAAAAAAAATGGGCCAGGGATGTGGATCTGTGGTTAAGTGCCCCTAAGTTATTATATTCCCAGTACCGAAAAAAAAAAAAAAGAGAGAGAGAAAGAATGATCCAACTAGGAAAATATATAGGGAGTGGAGATAGAGCTCAGTGGTAGAGCACTTGCCTAGAATTCATAAAGCCCTGGGTTAAATCCCCAACACCACACACACACACACACACACACACACACACACACACACACACAGCAACAAAAGATAAAAGGCAAACTGAGGAAATAGTTGCAACTCATATAGACAAAGAGTAAATTTCTCTAACATAGAATACATAGAAATAAAGAAAAGACCAACATTCTAAGAGAGGAATGGGGAAAAGACAAAAATAAATGGTGCATAGACAAAGAAATACGTGTATGTCATTTTAACATGTAAAAAGAAGGTTAACTTCAGAGGTTTTCAGATGGTAGAATAGAGAAGGTAGCTTTCCTGGCTGCTCTGTGGAGTGAAACCAAGAAAGCAAATAGACAGCTTCTCAACGAGGTAGGTGAACAAAAAAGTGGGGGGACTTTACTAGAATTTAAAACTGGACATTCAAAGCAGGTCGGAGACTCAGGAGGTTAGATATAATAAAATAAGGACGAAATCCCCAGCAGCAGTCACTGCCGCAACCAGGCCAGAAGCACCATCCAGAGTGGTCCCTCGTGAGCATAGAGGAAGGATAGGGAATTAAAGGAACTTGCATTTTAGGGAGGCCCGAGATGTGTCTGGGTACAGAGCATTTAGAGATGAAGGACGTTGCCCCACAAACCTGAAAGACGCACTGCATAAAATCTGCCATCTCTCCAGTTGGGTACGGTGTCACAAACCTGTAGTCCCAAAGAACTAGAAAGCTATGATAGGAGGATCGTAAGTTTGAGGCCAGCCTGGGCAACATAGCAAGACACCGTCTCAAAAATAAATAAATAAACACAGAGATAAGTAAGTAAATAAATAAATAATAAGGGCTGGGGCTGTAGCTGAGTGGTAAAGCACCCCTTGGTTCAGTCTCCACTACTGAGGGCGGGAGGGAGGGAAGAAGGAAAGAAGGAAGGTAGGAAACAAAGAAAGAGGGAAGTAGGGGAAAAGAAAAGAAAACACACTGAGATACTCTTTTTTGCAAACTTCAGATGTTGGACAACAGCAACATTGTTGGTGAGGTTGTCAAGAATAAGACTTCTCATGCGAAAGAGAAAAATGATATTTCTATGGAGGGTAATTTGGTAATCTTCATCCAGACTACAAATGCATTTATTCTTTTTTTTTTGTACAGGGATTGAACCCAGGGGGCTTTACCACTGAGCTACATCTTTCTATTTTTTTATTTTCAGACAAGGTCTCACTAAGTTGCCTTGAACTTGCTCAGCCTCCCAAGTCACTGGGATTACAGGCATGTCCCACCACAGTCAACTAATGCATTTATTCTTTAATCAACCAATTCTACTGTTGGATACTTATCCTACAGGTATACTTACGCATGTTTAACATGTCATATGTGCAAAATTATTGATTGCAGTATGATTTCTATTGATAGACTGGATTATAGAGTTTGTTTAAATAAACAAAATATGTCTACTCAAAAAAAATTTTTTAATGGGAGATAGACTTTCCCAGATAAACAAACACTGAAGGAGTTTCATCACAATTTGATGTACCTCACAATAAATGTTAAAGTGAGTTTTTCAAGCTGAAACAAATATGAAAGCATAACAAAGTATAAATCACAGTATATAAAGGTGAACATATGGAATACTATAATACTGTAATGATAATGTGCAAATAACTATTAATTTTAATATTAAAGATAAAAGGCAAAAATATTAAGAATAACTGAAATGATAAAATGTTGTAATGGATAAACAATACAAAAAGATACAAATTGTGACATAAGTAATATACAGAATGGGAAAGAAGTTAATACATAAGACACACAAAAAAGAATGGAATCAAAGCAAATCACTATAAAAAAATTTAACAAAACACAACTGAAGACAGCAAGAGATAAAGAGGAAGAAACTATTAGACAAAAAGAAATAAACAAAATTACTATAGTATTATATTAAGTCTTTCAATATCAATAGTCACACTAAATATAAACAAACCTAAACTCCCCAATCAAAAACGTAGAGCAGGGCTGGAGATGTGGCTCAGCGGTAGCGCGCTCGCCTGGCATGCGTGCGGCCCGGGTTCGATCCTCAGCACCACATACCAACAAAGATGTTGTGTCTGCCGAGAACTAAAAAATAAAATATTAAAAATTCTCTCTCTCTCTCTCTCCTCTCTCACTCTCTCTTTAAAAAAAAAAAAAAAAAAAAAAAAAAACGTAGAGCAGCTGGATGGATTTTTAAGAAAATATCCAAGTATATGCTACAGCCAAGAGACTAATTATATATTTAAGGACACATCTAAGCTAAAGGTGAAGGGATGGGAAAATATACTTGATATAAAAGGTAAACAAAAGAGAGTAGAGGTGGTTAAACCCATATCAGAATAGATGTTGAGGCAAAACTATCAACAAAGAAGGTAATTATGTAATGATAATTATGTAATGATAAAAGGATCAATTCATTTTTATAGTGATCAAATCATCAGATATAACACTTATAAATATATGTGCAACTGACAAGAGTACCTAAATATATAAAGCAAATATCACAAGTGAAGAAAGAAATACCAAGAGAATTCAAAACACTACTTTCAACAATGGGTATTCAGGCAGAAAATCAGTAAGGAAACAGTGGACTGATCAACAGCATAGGCCAAATGAATCTAATATACATAGAACTTTTTACCCAATACCAGAATACACATTTGCTGAAGCACTTGAGGAAAATTCTATAGGACAGATCACATACTAGGCCACAGTCACAACAAATTTAGGAAGTCTGAATTAATATAAAGTATCATTTCTGACCTTAATGTTATGAAACTAGAAAGCAATAACAGGAAGAATTTTGGAAAATTTACAAATATATGGAAATTAAGCAACACATTCTTGAAAAATAAATGGGTCAAAAAAGAAAGCAAAAGGGAAATAAGAAACTATTTTGGGTTGGGGACATAGCTCAGTTAGTAGAGTGCTTGCATCAAATGCACAAGGGTTAGGGTTAGGGTTAGGATCAATCCCGAGCACCTTAAAAAAAAAAATGTCTGGAGACAAATGAAAAGGTACACACCATACAAAGGGGGCTGAAGTTGAGGCTCAGTGGTAGAGTGCTTGCCTAGCATGTGTGAGGCACCGAGTGCCTTAGCACCACATATAAATAAATAAATGAAGGTCCATCAACAACTAATAAAAATATTTTATAAAAAATACCACACAAAAACTTATTGGATGCAGCAAAAGAAATTCTAAGGGGGAATTTAATAGTAATAAACCTACATCAAAAAGGATCTTAAATAAACAACTTAATGTTATACTGCAAGAAACTAGTAAAAGAAGGGCAAATTAAAACAAAAAAAATTGGGGAGGAAATAATAAAGGTCAGAGCAGAAATAAATCAAAGACACTAAAAAATATATTTAAAAAATCAGTGAAATCCACAGTAGCTTAACAGTTTTACAATCCTTAAAGATTCTTACCTAGGAAGATTCCAATTTCTCTATATAATTCAACATCTGTTATTTTCTGTTTTAGCCATCATGATGAGTTATATCCCACTGTGGTTTGGGTTTCCATTTCCCTAATAATACTGTTAAGCATCTTTTAATATATTCATGGGCCAATTGTACCTTCTCAAGAGAAAAGTGTATTCAAATACACACTTTCATTGAGCTGTGTTTTTGAAATGAAACTTTAGGAGTTTCTCATCAATATAACTGTTATCCACTGTCCCCCGCAGCCACCAGAGGCACAGAAAAGGGAACACCAGGAATGGATCCACATGCAGGAGAATCCTAGAGGTTCCCTCACTGTCATCAGTTGGATTGCAGGCATAGCTTCAACAACAAATTTCAAGTGTGAAAACTTAAAAAGACTTTTTTTCTTATTTGTTTATTGTTTTAGTACTAGGGATTGAACCAGGGGGTGCTTAACCACTGGCCTACATCCTCAGTCCACTTATAAGTTTTTTAAAATTTTGAGACAGGATCTAAATTGCTGAAGGACTTGCTAAAATGCTGAAGCTGTCTTTCAACTTGCAAGCCTCCTACCTTAGCCTCCCAAGCTGCTGGGGGATTACAGGTGTACACCACCACATCTGGGAAAAGTAAAAGACTTCTTAGAATTTACAGTCCCTAGGGGGTACATGACATGCCCAAAAGCCACACACGCATGCGCGCGCACACACACACATGTCAGGGAGAATAGGAAAAGGAAGAACAAGAAAGAATGTAGAGAAAAGGGACCCATGGATTAATGCCTTTATTGAGTTTAGGGCATTATCCAAACAAATTTGCTTGGCAATTTTAATTGGTAGGTTTGAAGTAAGCAGTCACTGTATCCAGGAGGTTATGCTGTGACAGAAGCATTTATAGAAGTTCACAGGTTAATGTCTAAATGTCCTGTTAAAAGGAAGTGATGGAGAATGGAGAGATGCCCCTAAACTCTTATCTCTGGACACTGCTGCAGGCATGTGGATGGGTTGTAGAAACTGAAAACTGTTCCAAGAATGATGGAGCCCTGATGCTACAAGGAGTAATTAAACTTATGTTTAAAAAATGGATGCTGGGGCTAGGGTTGTAACTCAGTGGTAGACCACTTGCCATGAACGTGTGAGGCACTGGGTTCAATCCTCAGCCCCACATAAAATAAAGGCATTATGTCCATCTACAACTAAAAAGAATATTTTAAAAAAATTTTTAAATGAATGTTAATTCAAAATAAAAGTTATAAGTACTCATCACATGCTGTATTTTTATTAAGTTACATGAATTTTTAAAATATATGCTAGATAGCAAGGGGTTATTTCAATGGCAGAGCTTTTGCCTGGCACATGCTAGCCTAAAGTTTATTTCATACATATGAGGTGCTGGGTTCAAATCCTATTAACCTAAGTACCTACCTTTAGATATCAATGTAGGTAATTATATCTTTATAATATTTTCTCCTGCTATATGCGGTGACGCACAGCTGTAATCCCAGAGGCTTAGGAGCCAGGAGGATCTCAATTTCAAAGCCAGCCTAAGCAAAAAAAAAAAAAAAAAAAAAAAGAGATGCTAAGCAACTCAGTGAGAGCCTGTCTCTAAATAAAATACAAAATAGGTCTGGGGATGTGACTCAATGGGTGAGTGCCCTGAGTTCAATCCCCAGTACCAAAATATATATATTTCTCCTATTAAATGAGGGTCTTTTTAATTTCCTGATGGTACCTATCATACACAAAAGTTCTTAGTTTTGAAAATTACCTATGTTGTGGGTGGAATTGTGTATCCTCAAAATTCAAATGCTAAAATAATAACACCCAGCTCTTTACAATAAGAGTATATTTGAAGGAGGACCTTTAATGAGATGATTAAAATAAAAAATGAGGTCATTAGGGAGAGCCCTAATCCAATCTGCATGGTGTCCTGAGAAGAGGAGGAAAGTTGGACAGAGAAATTTCAGGAACACATTCTCCTGGCAGAGAAAAGACCATGTAAAGAGGAAGTAAAAAGCAGGCCATCTGTAAGACAAGGAGAGGAGCTTTAGAAGAAACCCATCTTTCCAGAACATTAATCTTGGACTTTCAGATTCCAGAACTGTACAAAACAAAAAACAAAAACCAAACTTCCTTTTCTTTGTGCCACCTAGGCTGATAATTTGTTACAACATACCTAGCAAACTGGCACAAAAAAGACATCTTTATTTCTTTCTTTTACTACCTATGCGTTTGGTGTCATATTTACCAACTGTGGACTAATGCCAAGGTCATGCATATTTATATCTACTTCGTCCCAGAGTTTTATAACTTTATGTTGTATATTAGGCCTTTGCTCTCTTTTTGAGCTAATTTCTGTAATGGTGTGACAAAGAGGTCTGAATTCATTCTTTGGCCTTTACCTCTCTTTTTAAGCAGCATTATTTGTTGAAAAGAATACTTCTGGACCCTCAATTCTATTACAATGATCTCATTGTCTATGTCAACACCACCTTCTTTTGATTACTCTTCATAGTAAATTTTGAGATCAGGAAGAGTGAGACTTCCAACTCCTTTTCAAAATTGTTTTAGGCATTCAGGATACCATGCATTTCCATATGAACTTTAAAATCACCTTTTCCATTTCTGAAAAAATATGCTGTTTGATATTGATAAGAAAGGCAATAATAGTATTATTACTATTATTATTTTGCAATACTGGGGATTGAACCCAGGGGTACTTTACCAGCAAGTTATCCCTAGTCCTTTTTTTTGGTACCGGGGATTGAATTCAGGGGCACATACCCACTGAGCCACATTCCCAGCCTTACTTTTGTATTTTATTTAGAGACAGGGTCTCACCGAGTTGCTTAGTGCCTTGACCTTGCTGAGGCTGGCTTTGAACTCACAATCCTCCTTTCTCAGGCTTCCAAACCACTGGGATTACAGGCATTCTCCACTGCACCTGGCTTACTATTTGTATTCTTGATGATTTCCATTCTAACTGGATAATAAAATACAAAATTGGACTTGGGATGTTGAGTACCCCTGAGTTCAATCCCTGATACCAAAACAAAAAACAAACAAACAAAAATCCTGTCTCTAAATAAAATATAAAAAAGGGCTGGGAACGTGGCTCAGTGGTTACCAAAAACAAAACAAAAATTACAAGGTCCTTAAGAAATTTTTATACAACCATCTCAGAGACACAGAAAGGTGAAGTTACTAGCCTGTGGCCACTGTTTTCAGATAGCATGCATTCAGTAATCACTTATTCAGGGGCCTCTATTCATTGTAGAGGCTTGCTAGAGAGACTGGAGACAGAAAAGTGAACAAAAGAAACAAAAATTGGGCTGGGACTGTGGCTCAGCGGTAGAGCACTCGCCTAGCACGGGAGGACCCAGGTTTGATTCTTAGCACCACATAAAAATAAAGGCATTGTGTTGTGTTCATCTACAAAAAAAAAAAAAAAAATTCTCTCTCTCTCTCTCCTTTAAAAAAGGAGAGAAATAAAGAAAAAAAGAGAAAAAAGAAAGAAAAGTAACAAAAATTCCTGCCCTCAAGTTTATATTCTAGTGGAAGGAAAATGGGGGGAAAAAAAGTAAAATATCTAAATCACCTGATATATGTAAGGGCTGTGAAGAAACGTAAAGGAGGAAATGGAAGAGGAATTATTAAAGGGAGGAGTGATTTTTAATCACTCCTCAGAGTGGTCTGAGAAGACCCAAGAGATCAGAAGACATTGAGCTGAGGTATACAGCAGGTAAGGGACAGGTCCCATGGGCCAGGGTGAAGAGGGTCAGACAATAGGAATTGCAAAGTTGTGAGACACGTTTGCCTTGTTTAGAAACAACATGGAGGCCAAAGAGGCCAGAACATATTGAGCAGAGGGAGGAATAGGGGATGATGTCCCTGGTTGAAGAGGGTGCAGGGAAGAACTTGCAGAACTAAAAAGAACTCAGCTTCTGAGTAGCAGAGTGAGCTAATGAAACTGACTTATGTGGAGCATAGACAGTCCTAGGAAAAGGACAAAACCAGAGACCATTTAGGAGGTGATAGTACTAATCCTGAAGATAGGTGACATTGTTTGGGACCAGGGTGCTAGATATGGAGCTTGTGAGAAGGGATCAAATTTGGTTTCCTGGCGCTTATGCGTTCATTTTGACACACCTTATTGCTGAATCATTTTTAAAGAAACCACTTTCAAGGAATATTTTGATTTCCCAGACATGATTAATAATTAGAGTTATAATTATTACTTACACAACTGGGGCACAGCTCACAATTACTATACCAAGAAAACTAGTAATTATAATAGGCCACATAGGCCCATCAGAAGGAAGGACATTTTAATGGCCTCAGCTTGTTGATTCAGTTAGCCACTGGATGACTAACTGAAGCTTAGTTAACCTGTGGCTAATGGAAGCTGTTAACTCATCAGTAGCAGACCTAGAATTTAAGCTCCAGTCAGCCCTCACACTCCAAAGTACCACCTCAAAAAGTGTTTTTCTACATACATATATTTACAAATAATAGCTTGTGGTAATGAACTTCAGTTGTAAAAATGAGCATAATTTCGAAGCAGATTGCCCAACAACAAGGTCTTCAAATATGCATTTCATGGAACATTAATATTCAAAAGATATTAATATGTACTTCTGAATATTAAGGAAATAAACAGCTTGCCTCTGGTGGAGATTTAGAATGTACACGGGTATAGTGAAGAACCTGAGAAGTTGCACAATAATAAAATGTGTTTAACTTGAGCTGGAGCTGTAGATCAATGTACAGCATTTGCCTAGCATGTACAGGGCCCTGGGTTTGATCCCCATTACTGCAAAGAAAAAAAATATCTGTCCAACATAACCGAGCATAGTGACAGAAACTGCTATAATGACAGAATGCTTTAAAAACTGTCTACTAATATTGAGAGACAGTGGTGCTCAAGACACACAGTTTGGGAAATGCCAAATGGATGTCTTGTAAGATTTAGCTCTACACAAGTTCCCCAGAGGCAATGTAAGGCATTCCTGGGAATTACATGCCCAGGGCAGCAAAAGTAAGGGAAGAAACAAACAAACAAAAAAACAGGGGAAGACTAGATGCCAATATTAAGAGATACTGCACCTAAGCTGGTCGCTGATCCATAAACTACAATCAATACAGCCAATTATGCAGCCACATAGGATGTTGGTAAATGGGCAGGTTAGAAAACTGTGCTTTGGAACAAAAAAAATATCTGCTGATTCCATCTGTGATCTCTCACTGGGAAGCATACCTTCCATGGGTAGACTCCCAAATCAGGATTGTCATCTGGCTTCTTCAAGCAACTGCTGGTAAAGCAAAATCCCACACCCAGTTGCCAGTAGGTGGAGCCAGAACTGCCAAGGCTACACGCTGGATCAGGCCTGGGAAGTGGCACTGCAGAGGTTGTCCCTATAGCAGTTGTGTTATGGTTTGAATATGAAGTTTCAGCTAAAAGATCCCATTAATGCAGGAATATTCAGAAGTAAAATAATTGCATTATGAGAGCTGTCACTGAATCAGTTCCTCTTAGTTTGAATGGACTGACTACACAAGTTCCCCAGGGTAGTAACTGTCAGCAAGTGGGGAGTGGCTGTTGAAGGTGGGCAACTGGAGGCATGCCCTAGAAGGGTGCAACCACTCCACACACTTCTGGACATAATCATAAATCAAGCAGCTTTCCTCCACTGGTCCTTCACCCATGGTGTGCAGCCTCGTCTTGGTCCCAGAGGCAATGGAACTCTGAAATTTTAAGCCCCAAATAAATGCTCCTGTTGGGTATTCTGGTCACAGTGATGCAAAAGCAGAAAAAAACCAAAGTGCTATTGAGGCCAGAGTCTGACACCCCAGGGAGGAGACTGCCAGCTGTGTTAGTACCTGTGGCAGGACCAGTGAGGGGTACCCATGAACAAGCAGCCAAATGTCTGAGATACAGATGTAAGCAAAAGACAGGACACCCATATATCCAGGAAATGTAAAAGGGGAGAGGTACAAGGGACAAAATGTACCTAGAAGAGAGATGAAGGGACAGAGCATACCTAGGGAAGGGATGGAGGACAGGTGAAAGGGGACAAAAATGTACCTAGGAAGGAAAGTGGGACTGAGATGCTCTGAGATGATTTCCAATGATCATTTTAAACTGGGCTGTTTCCTAGGGGAAAAAAAATGTTTTGTATATAAGTAAACAATTTTCCAGAAAAAAACCCATAACCTATACAGGAACAGATTGAAGATTTTATCATGAGCAAGGATTTAACGTGCCGCAGACTGGGGCTGGGGTTGTGGCTCAGCAGTAGAGTGCTCACCTTGCACGTGTGAGACCCTGGGTTTGATCTTCGTCACCACATAAAAATAAATAAGTGAAATTAAAAATTTTATATATATATATATATATATATATATATATATATATATATAATATATAAAATTAAAAAATAAAGTGCCTCAGACTGAGGCCAAAAAATTTGTTAGCCCAGGGAAAGTATGAAGCATGATACCAGTCACCTAGGTTATTCTGACTCAGCATTGCATATTCGGCAACCTCCTTGATGCCATAAAGATAATAAATAAAAAAGCCTTTCCCACTTTTGAACTTTCTTCCTGAATCTATAACAGAAGTAAGCAATGACAATACAATCACCTGTGCTATTCTTGTTGATCAATGTAATTGTTTAACAACCCACTTACTAAAACTCCCTTCTTATTCTATTTTTAACCTATAAAACCAGACCCAGATCAGGATGCCATTTTGGAGCACTAAATCTGGGCAACTAAAATACATATTTCCCAGAAGGCCATCCTCATTTTGGTTTGAATAAAATTCCTTGTTCTCACATTTGGTGTGCCTCCCTGAAAAAAAGTGTTAAGGACTCCATATTTCCCTTTACCTGACCCATGTATTTTTTCTCTGACCTTTGTATTCTTCTATAATACATTCACATAACACTTCTGACACTGAAATGGGTAGGTTTTCCCACCATAGCAAACAATTCTCCAACTCTATGGACACAAACTGAGTGTCCTACAAGTCAGATCTGACACTGCCTGGAGTTAGCACAGACCCCACAAGTTAAGGCCTCAGCCCCAATAACATTTCCCTCGATTTAGACACCACTCACAAATAGTGGGTCCCCAAGTACCACACTTGTCTGATGTTGCAACAAATTGAGGGTTCCCACAACCCTCTCATGGGTTTGGTAATCTGCTAGGATTCACAAGACTGAAGAAAACACTTCACGTAAGTTTACTAGTTTATTATAAAGGGTATTAGAACAGATACAGAAATAAACAGCCAAATGAAGAGATAGATACACAGGGTAAACTTCAGAAGGGTCCCAAGCAGAGGAGCTTCTGTCCTTGTCCAAGTAGGGTACACCATCTTCCTGGCACATCAATGTTTTTTGCCATCAAAGCTCTCTGAATTCCATCATTTAGGGATCTTAACTCAATCTGCAGCTCCTCTCCACTTCTTGGAGCGGGGTGGAGTGTGGGGGAGGTGAGAGAACAGCTAAAAGTTGGAAGGAAGCATCTATTCATGCCTTTGTCTTTGTGATCAAATCCTATTCTAAAGCTGTTCAGGAGTCCACCAAGAATCATTTCATTAGAAGCTCAAAAGATGTCCTATTACCAGGAAATTTGCGGGGATTTGAGAGCTTTGTATCAGGAAACAAAAGATGCATGAACTAGCATTCAGGGCTTAACAAAGGTTTTAGGAGCCTCAAACAAGGACCTGAGAAGATAAATATATATTTATTTATTTTAGGTGAGCTGGTCCCTATGGACATATGGGAAAGTACAATAATCAAACAGATAAGCCACCTCCAAATCCACTTGGAGGAAGTCTACCTTCAGACTGAAATGCTTTGAATGGAATTTAGACAGTAATGTTCAATTCCAAAGGGTCTGGGTATACTGACTTTATCTTCTTGAACTTTTTCTTCCAACATCACATCTATACCAATTTGATTGGGGTCTGTAGCATTGTCCACTAAGTACAAAAGTAGACATGAGCAATTTTTTAGTTTCATACTATGCATAGTATAGAGGCTTATATAGCAGTTAGATAAATATTTGCCTAAAGGGAATGATTTTGAAAATACATGTGGTTTATGAAAAAAATGGTTTTATTTGTACAAAAAAAAAAACAGGACTGAAAAATGAAAAGGACTAGAAAATGAAAAGCTAAAGAAACATTAAAAAATTATAGGACGGTATACCCTACTGTCATTCAGTTACAAAGTTGACAAAGGACTCAGGTTATGACATAAAGGATGAGTCCTCCCCCTCCATCCTCTGAGAGCTTTCAGCAATGTCACAAAATAGTCAGGTAACAAGAAACCTCTTGTCAGCTTTCAAAGTCGTGAATTCCTTTACATTAGCTCCTTCTATAAAATAATGATCTTAAGTATTCCTTGTTTTTCATTAATCAATTTGAGAATTTTTCAGAATTCAGTTTTTTGTTTGATGTGTAATCATAGTAAATACCATCTTGATTTCTTTAATAATATCATTGATTTGACAATAAGTTAGTCAAATGGAATTTCATGTAAGGCAGGAATACCATCGAACTCATCGGTAGAATTTCTTCAACATTGTTCTTTAGGGAGCTTCTTTATGGGTGC
The DNA here is from genome assembly GCF_045843805.1 of Urocitellus parryii. Taxonomy (NCBI): domain Eukaryota; kingdom Metazoa; phylum Chordata; class Mammalia; order Rodentia; family Sciuridae; genus Urocitellus; species Urocitellus parryii. The sequence continues at coordinate 78,470,442 of NC_135547.1, forward strand.
AGATTGCTCAATTTTGGTTCTTTAGAGTGAAGATCAGATCCTTTATCCCTAGTGTATTGCTGCTTTGTTCTTGATTATTCCTATTCAAATTTAGAATTTCATTTACTATAATGATATCATCTTCTATTTTATTTAATATCATCTTCTGGAAGATCTGAGGAGACCACCCTTTAAGACTCCATTCTGGGAGCAAACGTACCATTGCTTGCTGGTGACCAGCTGCAGGTACTTTAGTGTAGAAAGGAATCCTGGAATGCCAGGAAATGAAAATCAAACTCTCTCTTTTTTTTCTCCTACTTTGGTTCCAGGTATTGAATCCAGCAGACACTGAGCCACATCCCCAGCACTTTTTTAAATTTTATTTAGAGACAGGGTTTTGCTAAGTTGCTTAGGGTCTCTAAATGCTGAGATAGTCTTTGAACTTGCAATCCTCCTGCCTCAGCCTCATGCACTGGGATTACAGGCATGCGACACCATTCCCAGCTGTTTTGTTTATGTTTTTTTTTTTCCCTTTTATTAGTGGATTACACTTGTACATAATAGTGAGGATCATTCTGACACATTCATAAATGCATGTATTCTTCTTCATTTTAACCCCCAGTACTACTTCTTTTCCTCTCCTCCTCCCTCTTCCTGATGCCCTTGCTCTGTTTGGTTGTTCGTTCTTCCTAATTAATTAAATAATTTTTATTTGGTATGTTAGTTACATATAAAGTTTAAATATATTATGGTATATTCATACAGACACCTAGTATAATTTGTTCAACTTCATTCTTCAATTCATGCACAACCCAATTTGTTCCTGCTTCTGATCTAATAATCTCCCTACTGTTTTCCTAAGATCCGTTTTTTTGTTTGTTTGTTTTTTTTAAAGGTGCTGGGGATTGAACCCAGGGCCTTGTGCATGTGAGGCAGGAACTCTACGAACTGAGTTATATCCCCAGCCCAAGATCCATCTCCTTTTTAATTTCTTTTTTCTCTCTAGCTTCCACATATGAGAAAGACTTTCTGGGTCTGGTTTATTTCACTCAGCATGATGTTCTCCAGTTTCCTCCATTTACCAGCAAATACCAAAATTCCATTCATCTTTATGACCAAGTAATACTCCATTATGTTTATATACCACATTTTCTTTATCCATTTGTCTGTTGATGGGCACCTAGTTTGAATCCATAATTTGGCTATTTTAGGGACTATTATTAATCATTCTGTAAACAATCAGTAGAATTCATAGTTGAACTCATTCCCTTCTGGGCTTTCCTTCATTGGAAGGTTTTTGATTACTGACTCAATTATTTTCCTTATTACAGGTATATTAAAAATTTTTTAATCTTTTCTTTTTAAACTAGCTTTGGTACTTTGTGTCTTCCTTGGGATTATTTCTCTTTACCTAGCTTATCTAATTGGTTGGCATAGGATTGTTCATATGATCCTCACATAATAGTTTTTAATTCTGTACAGTGGATAACAATATCTTTTGATCTTAGTGAGTCATCTTTCTTGGACACTTAGCTTAAAATTTTGTCAATTTTACTGATGATTTCAAAGAGTCAACATTCGTTTTCATTGATTATGTTTTTCTCTTTATTATATCCTTCTTCGTGCTTGCTTTTTCTCTATTTTTTTTCCTTTCCCCAATACTACAGATTGAAACAGGGGGTACTTTACCACTAAGCTACACCACTGGCACCAACCTTATTTTTTTCAAAACAGGGTCTTGCTAAGTTGCCCAATAACATCTTTTTCCTTCAGCCTCCTGAGGATTACAAGTGTATATCACCACACTAGGCTTTTTTCTACTTCCTTTTTTTTAATATTTTATTTTTCAGTTTTCGGTGGACACAACATCTTTATTTTAAAATGTGATGCTGAGGATCGAACCCAGTGCCCCAAGCATGCCAGGCGTTAACGCTTGAGCCACATCCCCAGCCCCTTTTTCTAGTTTCTTAAGGCTTTTCAGTATATTTGAATTTGGGGAGTATGCTAACACCATCTATTTTTTCTCAAGATTGTTTTACTATTTGGAGTCCCTTAAATTCCAGGTGAAATTTAGGATAGATGAATGGATTGATGGATGAATTTGTTTGTTTGTTTGTTTACAGTACTAGTGATAAAACCTGGGGCCTTACACATGCTAGGAAAGTGATACAACTCCAAGCTACACCCCGAGCCTAGGATAGATCTTTCTATTTTTACCAAAATAAAACTGAGATTTTGAATGGAGATCTTATCAATATAAAGTTTTCCAATCTATGAACATGCAATATCATTTCTTTTGGGGATGTTTTCTTTCTTTCATTTGTAATTTTCAGTATACAAGTCTTTCATCTCCTCGGTTAAATCCTAAGTATTTTATTCTTTTGATGCTATTGTAAATATGTTTTCTTAACTTCCTTTTCAGATGGTTTAATGTCCTGCAACTTTTGTAGGGTCATTCATTAGGTGTAAAATTTTAAAATTTTTGTTATTTATTTATTTTTGGTGCCAGGGATTGAACCCACAGTTGTTTAACCACTGAGCCATATATACAGCAAACATTCTACCACTGAGCTATACTGTTGACTTCTGTATATGGTTTCTCAGTAATTGAAAGGAACTTTTGAACTTAGTTCAATTTGTCTATGAATTTCTATAAATTAATGCCATGTACATTTAGATGGACAGAATACCTTGATGTGTTTATTTTTATGTGGTACTAAGGCTTGAACACAGTGCCTCACACATGTGAGGCAAGTGTTCTGCCAGTGAGCTACAGCCCTAGCCTGTCTTTTGAGGCTATTTTTAAAACTGCACATAATATTATGCCACCATTTTCATGAAAAAGGCATCCCATCACCTTTGCAGGATCCTATTGGTTAGAATAGGATATTCTAATAGAAGAAATATTCAAATAGAAGAAATTACATGCTATGTAAATACCAGGAGGTAAGGATCATAAGGACTTTCTTTTAAATCTCCCCTGAGTCTTTCTGCCACAGTTAAGTGCTTTCTAGATTAACATGTGGCCTAGAACACATCAGCTGTATTTATACACATCATAGCTATACTACCATTTCTTTAATTTATATATGTATATCTAGATTTTATAAATTAAACTATTATTTATTGAAATGTAACATACAAAAAATATATAAATCAGGAGTGTGAAGGTATATAAATTATAACCAAGTGAACCAATAATAACTACTCTTTCAAGAATCCGGGCTTGGGCTGGGGATGTGGCTCAAGCGGTAGCGCGCTCGCCTGGCATGCATGCGGCCCTGGGTTCGATCCTCAGCACCTCATACAAAAAAAGATGTTGTGTCCGCCGAAAACTAAAAAATAAATATTAAAAATTCTTTCTCTCTCTCCTCTCTCTCTCTCTCTCTCTCTCTAAAAAAAAAAAAAAAAAAAGAATCAGGGGGCTGGGCTGGGGATGTGGCTCAAGCGGTAGCGCGCTTGCCTGGCATGCGTGCGGCCCCGGTTCGATCCTCAGCACCACATACAAAGCTGTTGTGTCCGCCGATAACTAAAAAATAAATATTAAAATTATAAAAAAAAAAAAAAAGAAGAAGAATAATCAGGGGGCTGGGGATATAGCTCAGTTGGTAGAGTGCTCGCCTAGCATACAAGAGGCCCTGGGTTTAATCACCAACACCACACACACACACAAAAAAAGGCCAAGAATCAGAATATCATCAGCATTCTAGAAGCTGCCTTTTATCATAATGTTTGTGGTATTCCTCCATGGATATTTTTTATGAACATTTTAGTTATTTACAGTCTGAGATTATAATAATACTGTTAAAATGAATATACATATCTATTAGTGTACATATGCACATACTTTTCATATAGTTTTCATATGGTGTTTCACTCAGTGAAATTTGTGGGTCATAAGGTATGCTTTTAAAACCATCACAATGCGTGCTTATTAAGCCATGCTATAATAACATACATCAATCCACATATTTACCACTCTCTTTATTTTCCAGTCCTTATTTTTCAGATTAACAGTATGAATAAAAAGCAAGAACCACTGATGAGATTTCCACAGGAAACCTCTTTATGTATTACTTATAAATATGCAAACACTAATCAATTAAAAACTGTTATGGCTATACTGATATCAGAAAAACAAATGTCAATATGAGGATATTAGCAAGGAGGAGGACATGAAAAAATGATTAGATTGTCAAGAAGACAACAACAAAACCATTCTAAATAAAACAAACATTGATAGAAATAAAGAAACAAAGTTTCAATTATACTTGGATATAACAGTTTCAGTAATTCACAGAATGAGTTGAAAAAAAATCATTCCATACAAGACATGAACACCAATCATCAATCGTATTCACCTAAAAGACATCTATACCACACTATCCCCAAAAAAACAAGAGAATACAAACTGCTTTAAAATAGACATGGAACATTCAAGAAAATAAACAAACTTGTGAATCACAAATAAAACAATACTAAAGCTAAAGGAATTGGACTAATTTAAAGTATGTTCTCTGGCCATAACATAATTCAATTGGAAATCAATAGCAGAAAGACACACAGAAAGTCTACAAACAATTAGAAATTAAACAATACATTACTAAGACATGTATTAGATAAATATCAAATTTTTGAAGGAAATTAGAAAATATTTTGAACTGAATGAAAATGAAAAGATGAGATATAAAATTGTGATAGCTGAAGCACTGCTTAAAAATTTTACAATAAATAGTGATGTTAACAAATGAGAAAATTCTCTAAATAAAAACCTAGGATTATACCTTAACCTTTGTTTGTTTTAATATTTTTAGCTGCAGATGGACATAATATCTTTATTTATTCATTTATTTTTTATGTGGTGCTGAGGATCAAACCCAGTGCCTCAAGTGTGAGTCAAGAGCTCGACCACTGAGTCCCAGCCCCAGTCCTGTACCTTAAAAACTTTAAAAAAGGGCTGGGGCTATGGCTCAGTAAAGCGCTTGCCTTGCACATGTGAGGCACTGCGTTCGATACTCAGCACCACATAAAAATAAATAAAGATATTGTGTTCATTTACAACTAAAAAATATTTTTAAAAAAACTTTTAAAAGATGCTTTGAAAAGGAAGTTAAGCACCAAAAACAAGCAGAATAAATAAAATTTAAAAACGATATAACCTCAGTTCGGTTTGCAGGAGCTTTAAGCAGAGGGTGTCTAAAGAACAGGAAGTAAAGACATAGCTATTCAGATGCAGCCTGAAGCAAATGCATATACTTCAGTGGAAGAAGAAAGCTTCAGCCCACAATCTATTTCACAGTTAGAGGAATGGAGAATAATGATGTGAAAAAATCAGAAGAAACTGGATTCCACACTGCAAAGGCAATCTTCTCTCCACCAAAGGGCTAATAAAGGTAATTGCTAAGGCAGCTAAATTAGTTCAAGTGAGTTTCAGCAATGCAAACGAATTCTACCAAAGGCAGTCAGAAATCAAATATATTACAACTGGCTCCAAAGTGTTTGAAAGACAACTTCCTTGAAGAATTGAGACAGGATCACAGAGATGTTTGGAGTATAGTAAACTGGGAAAACCAGAGCTGTCATACACTAACTGTTAATTTGCCAGCTTCTCATTGACTTGTGTAGAGGGGAAGGAAGTCCATATACATTGACACAGAGGGCACCTGTAATCCTCAACACTACATAAAAAATAGAGATATGGCCTTTATGGCAGTCATGTTCTGGACAACATAGCTTATTCTTGAGTATTCAACACAGACCATCAAAATAAGCTTCTTTTTTTGGTATTTGTTTTGCACAACTGAGGACTAATCATGCCTTGTGCACGATAGGTAACTGCTCTACCACTAAGTTACAACTGCAGCCCCAGTTTCTTTATAAAGCATCAACCATGAAGGTGGAGTCCAGGTATGTAACTGAGTATTATAGATAGTATATATACTGTCTGTAGAACAGACTACTTGGGTTAAGGAGAGCTCTCCACCAAACAGGTGGTCAGATTTCCACAGATGCTTCTACAACTTGCTGATAAGTTTGGTATAGTAATGGTAATCACAAACCAGGTGGAAAGAGAATCCTGTTTGCTGCAGATCCCAAAAAGCCAACTGAAGTAAATATTGCTCATGCATCAATAACCAGACTGTATCTGAGGAAAGGAAGAGGGGATTGCAGAAGTTCTTGAAGCTGAAACTGTTTGCAATTCATGTGGATATGATGAAGAGATTCCAAAGACTGAATCATTGTTCACTTTCTTGTGATAAATTTTAACTACTGCGGCCCAATGGAGAGGACTATTCTGTGGGGTTCTTCACAGGCCTCTTCCTATTGTGATTGTCAGGAAAAGGCTCCCAGGAAAGCAGCTATTATATTAGCTTTTCTCGTGGTGTGAACAGGAGACAGATCAGTATTTACAAACTGATCTGAAATGTTCACTGCTTCTGGAATGTATTATCACTATGTGATTTCTCTGATTTTTGGAGGAGAGGTAAGAATACCAATCCTATGACAAGTTTGCTGTTTACTCACGTTGAACAGGTGCCTATTGGACAATCTTCAAGAGAGCCAAAATTGGGGAGATATGACTCTTTTTGAATAATTTGAATAATTATTTGAATAATTTGAATAATTCTAAAATAAAATGCCTGACCTCTGTAGACAAGGGAATGGCTCTCTTCACAGCTCCATCAGTGAAACTCAAGACAAGTGTTAAAGTTTTGTACCTAAACTCTCTCATATGTAAAAATCTGTTTTGCTTAAGAAGTCTTCCACAAGTCTTGCTGGGCCATCAGCCCTTCATATTTAGGATAATTCTGGAATCTTATACATTTCAGAGGCTGTATAAGCAGATTTGGTGCTTGAGGAAGATAAGACATTGGGATGATTAGACAAAAATTTTTAATCAATTATTTAAAATATGCTCAAAGACCTAAAGAAACAATCACAATGTAGCTTACCACTAAGAAAATATCAATAAAGAGATGGAAATTATAAAAAAGGAAACACGCAGAAAGTCTGCAATTAGAAAGCATAACCAGTGAAATAAAAAATTCACTAGAAGGTTGCAACAGCAGATTGGAGTAGACAGAAGAAAAATATCAGTGAATTTACAGGTGATCCCATCTGAGGAAAGAAAATAAAAACAAACACACCAACATATATATAATGTGAATACCAGAAAGAGGTGGGAGATAGAAAAAAGAAAACATACTTGAAGATATATATAATGGTGCCCAATTCCCCAAGATTTATGAAATACATGAATCTAAACATTCAACAAGCTCAACAAAACCTGGTGTCACAGACCTGTAATCCGGAAGAAACAGGAGGTTGAAGCCCGAGGATCACAAGTTCAAGGGCATCCTTGGCAGCTTAGCGTGACCCTGTCTCAAAATAAAAAATAAAAAGGCCTAAGAATGTGGCTCAGTGGTTAAGCACCTCTGGGTTTAATCCCCTATACCAAAAGGAAACACAGAAACAAACAAACAAATATCTGGGCTGAGGATGTGGCTCAAGCGGTAGCGCGCTCGCCTGGCATGGGTGCGGCCCGGGTTCGATCCTCAGCACCACATACCAACAAAGATGTTGTGTCCGCCGAGAACTAAAAAATAAATATTAAAAAAAAAAAATTCTAAAAAAACAAACAAACAAATATCTGAACACACACACACACACACACACACACACAGAAAGAAACAGCTTCACTAGTGAATTCTGGTAGGATCTGAAAGAGAAATTTTTAAATGAATGCTTGCCAGTATTATTGATAAATAACCAAAAGATGGAATCAACTCACGTGTACATCCATGGATGAATGGAACAATATGTGGCATATACCTACAATGAAATATTTTTCAGTCTTAAAGAGGAAGGAATTCCTGGCACAAAGTACAACACAAATGAACCTTGAGGATATTATGCTATATAAATTTGGTCAGGCACAAATGAACAAATTCTGTACCACTCTACTTAAATGAAGTACTAGGAATAGTAAAATTCACAGAAAAAGTACAATGGTGGTTGCTTGGAACTGAACAGAGGGGAAAATGAGATATTTTTGTTTAATGGATGCACAGTTTCAACTTAGCAAGATGAAGGTTCTAGAGACTGATGATGGTAACTGTTGCACAGCAATGTGAATGTAAGAATTGACAGTTAATTGTACATTTAAAAATGGTTAAGATGGCAAATTTCATGTTCATGATTCATTTATTTTCATAACTAAAAATAAATAAAATATGTAAGAACAAAATTTTCCCAAAGATTAAAAAAAATTCATTGGGAGAGAATATATTTTTTAATCATTCTATAAAACCAAAATTACTACAACAAAATCAGACAAAGGAATAACAAGAAGATTGCAGAACCGTATCTTTCAAAAGTATAAATACAAAAGTACTCAACAAAATATCAGCAACCCAAATGCAGGAGCACATTAAAATAATTATATACCCTGACCAACTGAAATTTATCCCAGTAATGCAACAGTGTTTCAACATATGAAAAACAGTTGGTATTCATTAATAAACTCTTATAATTAAGTTATATACATACAATAATGAATAATTTATCAAAAGGATGAATAAACACATGGTCATCTCAACTGATGCAGAAAAAGCATTTGAATAAACTCAATGCTTTTTCATAATAAAACCATTCAACAAACTAAGGATATAAGGGAACAAACACAACTTGAGAAGGGAATCTAAGAAAATCCCACTGGTAACATCATACTTCAAAGGGAAAAATTGAAAACTTTCCAAAAATATTAGAAAAATGCCCAGCATGGTAGCACATGACTTATCCTAGTGATTCAGGAGACTGAGGCAAGAGCATCCAAAGTTCAGCTTTGGCAACTTAGTGAGAGACTCTGACTCCAAATGAAAAACAAAAAATTATAAAGGGTTAGGATGCAGCTTGGTGGTAAAACACCCTGAGTTCAATCCCCAGTACCTAAAACAAAACAAAACAAAAATTAGCTGGGCATGGTGGCACATGCCTGTAATCCCAGCGGCTCAGGAGGCTCAGGCAGGAGGATCGTGAATTCAAAGCCAGCCTCAGCAACAGGGAAGCACTAAGCAACTCAGTGAGACCTTCTGTCTAAATAAAATACAAAATAGGGACAACCTGAGCAGAGCGTCTCTGGGGGAGCAGCGACCCCCGAGACCCACGCGAGGTGCATCCCTCTCAGCCTGGCAGCGCTCCCAGGCCGCAGCGCCAGGGCCCCTTCAGCTCGCTCATTTGACTTCTTTCCCTGCGGCCGGCTGCGCCCTGGCATTGGCGTTGGCGGCGCTGGCGGAACTGGAGCCGGCCTATGGCAGCCAACAGTTGCAGAATGAAGAAGAGCCTGGGGAACCTGAGCAGGCTGCAGGTGATGCTCCACCACCTTACAGCAGCATCTCTGCAGATAGTGCAGCCTATTTTGACTACAACAACGAATCTGGGTTTCCAAAGCCCCCATCTTATAACGTGGCTACAACACTGCCGAGTTATGAGGAGGTTGAAAGCTGAAGCTACCATCCCTTTAGTTCCTGGAAGAGATGAAGATTTTATGGGCCGGGATGATTTTGATGATGCTGAACAGCTGAGGATAGGAAGTGATGGGACTTTCACGTTAACTTTTTTCATGGCATTCGTCTTCAACTGGATTGAGTTTTTCCTGTCTTTTTGCCTGACCACCTCAGCTGCAGGAAGGTATGGGGCCATCTCAGGATTTGGTCTCTCTCCAATTAAGTGGATCCTGATTGTCAAGTTTTCCACCTATTTCCCTGGATACTTTGATGGTTCAGTACTGGTTCTGGTGGGTGTTCCTGGTTTTAGGCTTTCTCCTGTTTCTCAGAGGATTTGTCAATTATGCAAAAGTCCGGAAGATGCCAGAAACTTTCTCAAATCTCCCCAGGACCAGAGTTCTCTTTATTTATTAAAGATGTTTTCTGGCAAAGGCCTTCCTGCGTTTATGAATTCTCTCTCAAGAAGCAAGAGAACACCTGCAGGAAGTGAATCAAGATGCAGAACAGAGTAATAATCACCTGCTTTAAAAAATAAAGTACTGTTGAAAAAGATCATTTCTTTCTACTTGTTCCTAGGTATAGACTTTTAATGGTTAATGCAGAATTCTGTAATCATTGAATCATTAGTGGTTAATGTTTTTAAAAGCTCTTGCAATCAAGTATGTGATGTATTAATAATGCCTTACGTATTGTTTGGAGTCGTTTTAAATAGCATGAGCCATGTCAGTTTACTCAGTAGGGGGCAGTCTTGCTTTATTCATGCTCCATCTCAAAGCAAATTAGGAAATTAAAAAAGATTTTAGTGTAAGATATGTTTAAGGCTAGCTATTTTAAAGGGGTTTTCTCAAAAGGAAAAATTTTTGTTATGACTGCATTTCTGCACATAATCCATATTTGCTGTTAAAATTAATCTACAAATTTATTGTACTATGTGTTACCACCTGGAAGCAAAATTTTAGTGCAAAAATACATTTAAGGTGTGGTCAAAAATATGTTCTTAATTCATAAATAAACATTAACTTTTTATGGTCTGTATTTGAAATTTTTCAGTACCTTATTTTTATATGGTGTGTACCTAAGGAATTCTAAAGGTTTTGTCACTGTATAAAATAGAAAGGTTAAGGAGAAATACAAATTAATTACTAAAATGTAATTCTTCACACTGTATAATTAGAGTCCCAGAGGATTAGGTACTAAGAACAAAGAATTAGTTTGGAACTTCTGAGATGATCCCTAACATACTGTACTACTTGCTTTTACAATGTGTTAGCAGAAACTGATGCATTATAAATGTAGAATGATGTGCTTTCTGCCCAAATGGTAATTCACCTTGGTTTGCTATATTAAAACTATAAATACACCTTTCAAAAAATACAAAATAGGACTGGGGATATGTCCTCAGTGTTTGAGTGTCCCTGAGTTCAATCCCCAGTATAAAAAAAAAAAAAAAAAAAAAAAAAAAAAAGATATGTACAACTATATCCTCTCTTACCAATTCTGTTCAACACAGTACAAGAAGTTGTAGCCAGGGCAATTAAATTAAACAACAACAACAACAAAAAAAAAAGAGACATCATAATGTGGAAAAATAAAACTATTCAGAGATTATAGGATCTAAACTATGTAAAAACTATTAGAGATAATAAATTAATTGAGAAAAGTTGTAAGATAAAAGATAAGGACTGTTCTTTACCACATAATTTTCACCACTGCATAAATGTATATTCATAAGTATTCCATGCATTCTAATCTTGCAGCAAAGATAATCTAGTAATAAATGATTTAAGTAATACCAGCACAATTCTTAAAAGCTTCACATAATGGTTGTTACTTAAAAAAAAAAAAAAAAGCATTAAATCTGTTACAATTATGTAGTGAAATACAGTATACAGCTATAACTAATTACAAAATTTTTTTTTTTTGAAATTAGGGGACTAGAGGTAGTGCCCAGTGGTAAAGCACTTGCCAAGCACATTTGAGACCAGAGATTTGCCTCTCAACAATGAAACACTAGCAATGAAAAATCCAAAAAAGAAATTAAAACAATTAAAACAATTTCATTTATAAAAGGATCAAAAGAGTAAAATATTTACCAAGAAATATAACAAATACAAGATATGTACACTGAAAATGGCAAAACGTTATTGAATGAAATTAAAGACATCAGTAAATGGAAATGCATCGTACTTTCATGCATTACAAAACGTCATATTGTTAAGACACAAATAATCACACTGATTTACAGACTTAACACAATATTCATCAAATTTCCATCTGTTCATTTTGCACAATTAAAAAGCGGATCTTAAAATTTATATGGAATTACAATGGACTCCAAATAGCCAAAACAATATTGGTAAATAAGAATAAAGCTGGAATATTTATACTTCACGCTTTCAAAACACACTATATAGTAATCAAAAGAATGTGGTGATGGTATAAGGATAGACATATAACATATTGAGAGTCCAGATTTAGAGCTTAAAGATATCATGTTTGCCATGCTAGGTTTCAGTCTTGCTTGGGGCTGATTCCGCTTTTCTACTTTCCTACTTCTCTGTTTTAGAATGGGAATGTATACTTTGCGTAACCCACAATTATATCTTAGAAGTAGACAGGTTGGGGGCTGGGGATGTGGCTCAAGCGGTAGCGCGCTCGCCTGGCATGCATGCGGCCCGGGTTCGAACCTCAGCACAACATACCAACAAAAATGTTGTGTCCGCCGATAACTAAAAAATAAATATTAAAAAAAAAATTTTCTCTCTCTCTCCTCTCTCACACACACACACACACAAAAAAGAAGTAGACAGGTTGCCTTGACTCTCAGATGACATTTGGGATTTGGCCTTTTGAATTTAGAATTATTGGGGAATGAAATCACTGTATGTAGTATGCGAGAAGGACATGAGTTTGAGGAGGAGAGCTGGCAGGGACAGAATATTAGTTTACACATTGCTTGTTTCCTGGAACACATGCAGGAATTTAATGACAAAAATCTGATGTTAATTGATTAAGAGGGTGGAAACTTAATTTAGGTATGGTGTTTAGAGTTGAAAGGCCACTAGGAAGTGATTAGATTAACTGATTAGGATGAGACACATATTACAGAATCCTGGTATTCTTATGAGAGAGAGAGACCACACATACTCCAGAAATATGAGTACACAAAACTCTGTTTTAAAGTAGATTTCCTTAGGTAAATTGTTATAGTAACAAAGCTATCTAATAAACCATGTTTGTGGCCTAGAAGACAAAATATTGTTCACATGTAAATTTTTCCCAAATTCTTCTACAGATTGAATTCAATCTTTTTTTTTTTCCCCAGGTACCAGGGATTGAACTCAGGGGCACTCAGCCACAGAGTCACATCCCCAGTCCTATTTTGTATTTAATTTAGAGACAGATTCTCCCTGACTTGCTTAGCTCCTCACTTTTACTGAAGCTGGCTTTGAACTTGTGATCCTCCTGCTTCAGCCCCCCCAAATTGCTAGGATTACAGGTGTGTGCCACTGTGCCCAGCTTGAATTCAATCTTAATAGGCACATTAATAGAATTATTCATAGAAAGCAAGAACAAGATAATTCAAAAATTTATAAGAAAAAGCAAAGAACACAATTTATAAGTCTTCCTATAAATCTAAAAATCAATAAATCTATAAATCAAGAAAGTGTGGTATCAGAGAATGGATAAACAAATATAACAGTGGAACAAAAGAGGCAGCCCAAAACCACCCAAAATATGGTCCATTAACTTTTGACAAAGGTACAAAAACAGTTCAGGGAAAAGAAATAGTCTACTCAATCAATGGCACAACTATATAACCATATTTAAAAAAAATTGAACGAACTATAGTTAAATATTATATGAATACTTTCTCAAAAATGATCAAAAGCAGGGGCTGGGATTGTGGCTCAGCGGTAGAGCACTGCTCGTCTAGCATGTGCAAGGCCCTGATCCTCAGCACACATAAAAATAAATAAATAAAGGTATTGTGTCCAACTAGTTCTAAAAAATAAATGTTTTTAAAAAATGATCAAAAAGGCTAGGGGTAAAGTTCAGCACTTGCTTAACATGCATAAGACCAGATTTTAATCCCTAGCACCATTTAAAAATATATATATTCTTCAGATTTCTTTCTAGGCTTCCTTCCCTATACTCAGGAGGCCCAGCTTTCTCTGTTACATAGGAGCTGAAAGATCTATAGGGGAGAGCTCTGCATTCTTAAAGTCAGGAAATGGTGCTAGAGGTTTTCTAGAGGTTGCTTAGACACACAAGAAACCAGGAAATGGAACTGTTGACATTTGGATGCAGCCACTGATTTCTCCCTAGAAGAAAGGGAATGCTTGGACAACCCTGCTCATCAGAATTTGCATAGAGATTTGATGTTAGAAAACTATAAAAACTGGTCTTCTGGGTCTGTCTCTAAGCCATCCTGCCCTCCTTTCTGAGAATAAAGGAAAGAGTCCTGAAATTTGAAGAGAAGAGACATTAGACAGGGGAAGAAGATGACAGAGCAGAGGTGGGCAGAGGTCACCAATCTCTTCACAGCACAGTGAAGGAAGGGCATACTGGAGAGGTATGTGATAGAAAAAATGCTCTAAGACCCAATATTAGACAATATGAAACCTGGAGAGACTTAAATTACTGGAACAGAAAATAAGGACAGAGTTCCCCAACCCTTAACCAGAATCAAAGGAGAGGAAATGAGGAGGAACAACAGAGACAGGAAAAGCATATAACCTCACATCCTTAACAATAGCTGCAGGGCTAGGGATGTGGCTCAAGCAGTAGCTCGCTGGCCTGGCATGCCCCCCCCCCCTTTGATCCTCAGCACCACATACAAACAAAGATGTTGTGTCCGCCAAAAACTAAAAAATAAATATTAAAATTCTCTCTCTCTCTCTAAGAAAAAAAAAAAACAATAGCTGCAAAGAAAAGCAGAACAAATTGAAATGTCACAGGAATAGTGGGGTCACCGAAGGGCATTAAGTAGTTTTGTAATAGGTAACTAACCCAGGCCTGAATACAAAATACTAAGGACACTATCCATGATAATTAGTGCCTGGGTTCTCCTTCTCTCCCTTTTCCAGCCACCTCATTTTCAGGGAATCTAATTAGCACCATTCATACCTACCTTTTGGACTGTAATGGACTTTCCCTAGGATCTGACTACTTTGGAGTGTAAATGCCCCTGTGAAGGCTCTGGGCCCAAGGCTAAGATTTACCAAAGGCCTTTTAAGAGGAGCCAGTCTCCCTTATTGCACCCTACTTTTGTAAACAAGCTTCCTGCTGAAAAATTCTTTACACATAATCCCATATTGTTTTTGAAACCTTGTGCAAAACCATGTATCATTTTAGACTAGAAAATTTATGATACTAGGTAGCCTATAAACGTTGTGAAAAACTTCACAAAAGCTAAACTGTGGAGCCAACCTAGATGCCCTTCAGTAGATGAAAGGATAAAAAAAAAAATGTGGCATATATACACAAAGGAATTACTCAGCAATAAAAGAGAATAAAATCATGACATCTGCAGATAAATGGATGGTGTTGGAGAAGATAATGCTAAGTGAAGTTACCGAATCCCCAAAAAAACAAATGCAAAATGTTTTCTCTTCAACAGTTTAACCAAAAATAGAAGTTTAACCAAAATAGAAGCCAGAAATCTATGTTGGACATGGCAGCCAAATTGTGGCACCCATAGTGAATAAGCTGCCCAAGAAAAAATTAAATCCACACACTATCTTCCCACCTTCAGATAGCAACAAATTACTGGTACCCTTGTAGTGGGATATTTTTAAAATCCTCCTAGAAAGAACTTGTAGAAGAATTGCTACTGGTTAAAAGTTGCTGAAACCTCAGGAAGTGAGAGCTCAGATCCAAGTGGAAGGTAGTTTGGGTCCATGACAGAGGAAAGGGAAGGTGTCTAGATTACGGTAGTCATTGGAGACCCATAAGGGCAGGAAACTACTTATAGCCTGGGCAGCTTAGATGGATGGTCCCCAGATTGTAGTTGTAGCCAGACAGAGGCATGTCAATACAAGAAGTTGCCTGTGTCCCAGGAGGCCTAGATTAATAGTGCATACATCATGGCCAATGCTGGCAGGTATTTGCACATTGACTAGATGCTGTTTCAGTCCCAGTCAGCAGAGGGAAGCAATGCCCATGGTTTAGAACCAGGGCAATGGAACTATTACCCAGCTGAACCAATGATTGAGTCTTTTTAGCCAGTAGTAAGAACAATACTCTGACAAGTTGTATTAGCCAGGAAAAACAGTTCTGCACCACAGATCACCAATAGAGAATCCACAACCACAGAACCTGTGTTTGCAAACAGCCACCAGGATCTATGCCACTTTGAAAAGGATCCTGTAGAGGGCAGTGAGCACATGGTGACTGGCAGAAATCACAGAAACAGCCCAGATCCCTGCCTACTGAACTCCTGCACACAGTAGAAACAACCAACAGACACAATATCGCACCCTCAGAACAC